>NC_088403.1:58283981-58371481 GCF_034236695.1 Oncorhynchus nerka
ATTGGAAAAGCATCATTGGTGGGCTTGATTTGTGATGATGGGTG
This sequence comes from Oncorhynchus nerka, assembly GCF_034236695.1. Lineage (NCBI taxonomy): Eukaryota > Metazoa > Chordata > Actinopteri > Salmoniformes > Salmonidae > Oncorhynchus > Oncorhynchus nerka. The sequence continues at coordinate 58,284,026 of NC_088403.1, forward strand.
TGTGGCTGATCTTTACAGAATAAAAGCTGTTGGAGAAGTGCTGGTAAGGGTTTTCTCTTCATTTTCTCTCTCACTCTCCCTCTCTCTCTCTCTCCTTCTCTCGCTCTCTTTCTCTTTCTCTCTCGTGTGTTTTTGTTGCTGTGCACACCTTTGTTAGGGTGGAGGCTACTGTCACAAACTGACAAGGGTGGGTCCCTGGTCTTTGTGTGTGTGTACAGTAAGTGCAAGTGTGTGTGTTTGACTGAGATCATCTAGATATTATTTTGCTTCCATAAGAACCTGCTTCCAAGTGTTCTTCTTTTAAAATAATGATAATAATAATAATAATATTATAATAATATATAATAATAATATAATAATAATTATAATATAATAATAATAATAATATAATCTCTAAAATAGCATCTCTCTCTCTTACATTGCCTGAGCAAGTGAAATAGATAATAAACAAATGAAATAAAGTGAAATAAAAAAAGGACAATAAACATTACACTCACATAAGTTCCAAAAGAATAAAGACATTTCAAATGTCATTATGTCTATATACAGTGTTGTAGTGATGTGCAAATAGTTCAAGTTCAAAAGGGAAAATAAATAAACATCAAATGTAGGTTGTATTTACAATGGTGTTTGTTCTTCACTGATTGCCCTTCTTCTGGCAACAGGTCACAAATATTGCTGCTGGGATTGCACACTGATATTTCACCCAGTAGATATGGGAGTTGATCAAAATTGGATTTGTTTGAAATATGTGTCTCTAATATGGTCATACATTTGGCAGGATGTTAGGAAGTGCAGCTCAGTTTCCACCTCATTTTGTGGGCAGTGGGCACATAGCCTGTCTTCTCTTGAGAGCCTGGTCTGCCTTCGGCGGACATTCTCAATAGCAAGGCTATGCTCACTGAGTCTGTACATAGTCAAAGATTTCCTTAAGTTTGGTTCACAGTGGTTTTCTCATTATATGGTTGGGTCTAATTGTGTAGCTATTCTGGCGACCAGCTTGCTTGGGGACCAGCTTGCTTGGGGACCAGCTTGCTTAGGGGCCAGATTGCTTAGGGACCAGCTTGCTTAGTGGCCAGCTTGCTTAGGGGCCAGCTTGCTTAGGAGGCTCTTCTCCAGGTTGATCTCTCTGTAGGTGATGGCTTTGTTATGGAAGGTTTGGGAATCGTTTTCTTTTAGGTGGTTGTAGAATTTAACGTCTCTTTTCTCGATTTTGATAATTAGCGGGTATCGGACTAATTCTGCTCTGCAAGCATTATTTGGTGTTTTATGTTGTACACAAGAGGATATTTTTGCAGAATTCAGCATGCTGAGTCTCAATTTGGTGTTTGTCCAATTTAGTGAATTCTTGGTTGGTGAGCGGACCCCAGACCTCACAACCATGAAGGGCAATGGGTTCTTTAATCTATAACTGATTCAAGTCATTTTAGCCAGATCCTAATTAGCATGTCAAATTTTATGTTCCTTTTGATGGCATAGAAGGTCTTTCTTGCCTTGTCTCTCAGATCGTTCACAGCTTTGTGGAAGTTACCTGTGGCGCTGATGTTTAGGCCAAGGTATGTATCGTTTTTTGTGTGCACTAGGGCACTGGTGTCTAGATAAAATTTGTATTTGTGGTCCTGGCAACTGGACCTTTTTTGGAACACCATTATTTTGGTCTTACTGAGATTTACTGTCAGGGCCCAGGTCTGACAGAATCTGTGCAGAAGATCTAGGTGCTGCTGTAGGCCCTCCTTGGTTGGGGACAGAAGCACCAGATCATCAGCAAACAGTAGACATTTGACTTCAGATTCTCTATTCGCTATTCTTGTGCCCTCGCCAATTCGTTGATATAGATGTTTTCTGAGGGTGGGGCTTAAGCTGCATCAATGTCTCACCTCCCGGCCCTGTGGAAAGAAAAGTGTTTTTTTGCCATTTTGAAAGTTGTTTTTACATGCCATTTTTAACCGCACAGAGGCCCTAATGCCAATTTGTGTGTTAATGCCAATTTGTGTAGCAGAGGCCCTAATGCCAATTTGTACCCTAATGCCAATTTGTTTTAATGCCAATTTGTGTATAATGCCAATTTTTGTGTAGCAGAGGCCCTAATGCCAATTTGTGTAGCAGAGGCCCTAATGCCAATTTGTGTAGCAGAGGCCCTAATGCCAATTTGTGTAGCAGAGGCCCTAATGCCAATTTGTGTAGCAGAGGCCCTAATGCCAATTTGTGTAGCAGAGGCCCTAATGCCAATTTGTGTAGAGGCCCTAATGCCAATTTGTGTAGCAGAGGCCCTAATGCCAATTTGTGTAGCAGAGGCCTAATGCCAATTTGTGTAGCAGAGGCCCTAATGCCAATTTGTGTAGCAGAGGCCCTAATGCCAATTTGTGTAGCAGAGGCCCTAATGCCAATTTGTGTAATGCCAATTTGTGTAGCAGAGGCCCTAATGCCAATTTGCCCTAATGCCAATTTGTGTAGCAGAGGCCCTAATGCCAATTTGTGTAGCCCCTAATGCCAATTTGTGTAGCAGAGGCCCTAATGCCAATTTGTGTAATGCCAATTTGTGTAGCAGAGGCCCTAATTCCAATAATAATGCCAATTTGTGTAATGCCAATTTGTGTAGGAGGCCCTAATGCCAATTTGTGTAATGCCAATTTGAGGCCCCAATTTGTGTAATGCCAATTTGTGTAGCAGAGTCCCCTAATGCCAATTTGTGTAGCAGAGGCCCTAATGCCAATTTGTGTAGCAGAGGCCCTAATGCCAATTTGTGTAGCAGAGGCCCTAATGCCAATTTGTGTAGCAGAGGCCCTAATGCCAATTTGTGTAGCAGAGGCCCTAATGCCAATTTGTGTAGCAGAGGCCCTAATGCCAATTTGTGTAGCAGAGGCCCCAATTTGTGTAGCAGAGGCCCTAATGCCAATTTGTGTAGCAGAGGCCCTAATGCCAATTTGTGTAAGAGGCCCTAATGCCAATTTGTGTAGAGGCCCTAATGCCAATTTGGCCCTAATGCCAATTTGTGTAGCAGAGGCCCTAATGCCAATTTTGTGTAATGCCCTAATGCCAATTTGTGTAGAGGCCCTAATGCCAATTTGTGTAGCAGCCCTAATGCCAATTTGTGTAATAATGCCAATTTGTGTAGCAGAGGCCCTAATGCCAATTTGTGTAGCAGAGGCCCTAATGCCAATTTGTGTAGCAGAGGCCCCAATTTGTGTAATGCCAATTTGTGTAGCAGAGGCCCTAATGCCAATTTGTGTAGCAGAGGCCCTAATGCCAATTTGTGTAGCAGAGGCCCTAATGCCAATTTGTGTAGCAGAGGCCCTAATGCCAATTTGTGTAGCAGAGGCCCTAATGCCAATTTGTGTAGCCCTAGAGGCCCCAATTTGTGTATGCCCTAATGCAATTTGTGTAGCAGAGGCCCTAATGCCAATTTGTGTAGCCCTAATGAGGCCCTAATGCCAATTTGTGTAGCAGAGGCCCTAATGCCAATTTGTGTAGCAGAGGCCTAATAATGCCAATTTGTGTAGCAGAGGCCCTAATGCCAATTTGTGTAGCAGAGGCCCTAATGCCCCTAATGCCAATTTGTGTAGCAGAGGCCCTAATGCCAATTTGTGTAGCAGAGGCCCTAATGCCAATTTGTGTAGCAGAGGCCCTAATGCCAATTTGTGTAGCAGAGGCCCTAATGCCAATTTGTGTAGCAGAGGCCCTAATGCCAATTTGTGTAGCAGAGGCCCTAATGCCAATTTGTGTAGCCCTAATGCCCCTAATGCCAATTTGTGTAGCAGAGGCCCTAATGCCAATTTGTGTAGCAGAGGCCCTAATGCCAATTTGTGTAGCAGAGGCCCTAATGCCAATTTGTATAGCAGAGGCCCTAATGCCAATTTGTGTAGCAGAGGCCCTAATGCCAATTTGAGTGGAACGCTTTTTTTAAATCAACAAAGCATGAGAAGACTTTGCTTTGTTTTGTTTGTTTGGCAATTAGGGTGTGCAGGGTGAATACATGGTCTGTTGTACGGTAATTTGACATTTGCTCAGTACATTGTTTTCCCTGAGGAAATGTACAAGTTTGCTGTTAATGATAATGCAGAGGATTTTCCCAAGGTTGCTGTTGACGCATATCCCACGGTAGTTATTGGGGTCAAATTTGTCTCAACTTTTGTGGTTTGGGGTGATCAGTCCTTGGTTCCAAATATTGGGGAAGATGCCAGAGCTGAGGATTATGTTAAAGAGTTTAAGCATAGCAAATTGGAATTTGCTATCTGTATATTTTATCATTTCATTGAGGACACCATCAACCCTACAGGCTTTTCTGGTAGTCTTTAACAGTTGATTCTAAGATTTGTATTTTATCATGTATATGTTTTTGCTGTTTGTTCTTTGATATAGAGACAAACAGATTGGAGAAGTGGTTTATCCAGACATGTCCATTTTGGATAGATAACTCTACGTGTTGTTTGATATAGAGACAAACAGATTGGAGAAGTGGTTTATCCAGACATGTCCATTTTGGATAGATAACTCTACGTGTTGTTTGATATAGAGACAAACAGATTGGTGAAGTGGTTTATCCAGACATGTCCATTTTGGATAGATAACTCTTCGTGTTGTTTGATATAGAGACAAACAGATTGGAGAAGTGGTTTATCCAGACATGTCCATTTTGGATAGATAACTCTTCGTGTTGTTGTTTGTTAAGAGTTTTCCAATTTTCCCAGAAGTGGTTAGATTCTATGGATTCTTCATTTAAATTGAGCTGATTTCTGACGTGCTGTTCCTTCTTTTTCCGTAGTGTATTTCTGTATTATTTTAGTGATTCACCATAGTGAAGGTGTAGGCTCAGGATTTCTGGGTCTCTATGTTTTTGGTTGGATAAGGTTCTCAATTTCTTTCTAAGGTTTTTGCATTCTTCATCAAACCATTTGTCATTGTTGTTCATTTTCTTAGGTTGTCTGCTTGAAATGTTTACATTTTATAGGAAAGCTGAGAGGTCAAATATACTGTTTAGGTTTTCTACTGCTAAGTTTACACCTTCACTATTACAGTGTAACATTTTGTCCATTAAGTTGTCTAGAAGATATTTAATTTGTTGTTGCCTAATTGTTTGTTTTGTAGATTTCCACCCTACTTTCCTTCCATCTATATCGTTTCTTAATATTATTCAATTCCTTTGGCTTTGATGCCTCATGATTGAGCATAGCTCTGTTCAAGTAGAGTGTGGTTTTGATGTGATCTGATAGGGGTGTCAGTGGACTGACTGTGAACGCTCTAAGAGACTGGGTTGAGGTCAGTCTCTCTCTTTCTCTCTCTCTCTCCCTCGCTCTCTTCTCTCCATCTTTGCCATATCTCAGGGTTATACTCATAGGCTAGAGGATGGACTTCAACATGTATTAAATATTCATCTTCTTGTTGTGTAGCGGATGAAAAAATACAAATCAATGGAGATTTAGGTGAAGCCGATTTCATGAGATGCTAAGATGTAGCACTTTTTAAAGAGCGACGTGGATTTGATGTAGAAGTGGAAAAGGCTGGTGATGGAATCACATTAAAGCTGAATGCACAACATTGAGTTCCAGGTTTTTCACTTCTCTGTGGATCTCTGGATACCAGTTGGGAGATTAGGAATCAATGTTTGAATTATTGATACACTCCCTCACCCTTGCCTCCCCTCCCCCTATATATCTCTCCCTCCCTCCATCCCTCCCTCCCAGCGGTACCTTTTTGCAGCACCAGTGACCGAGTAATGGGTCTATCAGATTGTTGATCTGTGCTGTCTGACTCTCCTAATCGCAGGGCAATTGACTCAGAGGGAGGCTGTCTGCTTAAGACTGATACAATGCTGCAGTTATAATGTGTTACAGTGCTCAGCCCCACGGAAACACACACACACATAGAGACACACACACACACACACACACAGACACACACAGACACAGAGAGAGAGAGAGATCAGAATTTGGCATCATTAAAGTTATAACAGTTGTATAGCACTACGGTATGGTGAGTTGTTGGCTCTCCTGTGTCGATGCCTTTGAAGCTCTCTAATCTCAGCGTTTCATTTTTACTGTTAAGTCTTCACTTTCTGATTGATTCCCTGTCTTTGAAATAATACCCTGGTTGGTCTAAAAGCCCTGAGAACTGTACTTTCCAGTAACACACACTCACGCGCACTCACATGCTCACACACACACGCTCACACGCACACACACACACACACACACCCTTTTCAAGATGAAAGAGACAGTTAATCTGTTTGCTGATGAAGGGGGGTGTCATTTTCTGATGAATAAAGTGTGATCTCTTGTTCTGGCTGCTGTCCTGCAGTTCAAGGGCGTCTCCAGTACTGCGATGTCGTTGTATTGTTACAGTGGAAAGAAACAAATACTCTGGGATTTTCACCTCTGTTTGTCCGTGACACTCGTATGCTTGTTGTAAGATCAGAATTATGGTTAGAAAATGAATCTCTGTTTTCAACAGGGTAGCTAGCAAGCTAACGCTGTGATCTCGTTTCCGGTCTCTATCACTCTGTTTCCTCCTACTCTTTCTGATCGGCTTGTCAATCATGATCAAATAACTGTTACACGTCTAACAAACATTTCCCTTCAAAAAAAATCTCATCATAAAACGATATAACTAAGACCTGAAGAAATACATAAATAATGAATGAACATGGTCTAATTAGCTACCTGATGAAAACTTCATTTCCCCCACGCTATCCTATTGGATCAGCCTCACCAGCCATCCAGGTGCAACAAGACATTAGCAGACGTGGCCTCGAGGCATCAGCACTGTGAAAGTAACTGTGCAGGGGAAATCTCCATTTTAAAAGTTCATATTCTGTTAACTCATACCCAAATAATGTTGTTGACTCGTCCTATACTGGAAGGTGGAAAGTGAGATATTCGACTCCCGTGGTTGGAAGGTGGAAAGTGAGATATTCGACTCCCTTGGTTGGAAGGTGGAAAGTGAGATATTTGACTCCCTTGGTTGGAAGGTGGAAAGTGAGATATTTGACTCCCTTGGTTGGAAGGTGAAAAGTGAGATATTTGACTCCCTTGGTTGGAAGGTGGAAAGTGAGATATTTGACTCCCTTGGTTGGAAGGTGAAAAGTGAGATATTCGACTCCCTTGGTTGGAAGGTGAAAAGTGAGATATTCGATTCCCTTGGTTGGAAGGTGAAAAGTGAGATATTTGACTCCCGTGGTTGGAAGGTGGAAAGTGAGATATTCGACTCCCGTGGTTGGAAGGTGGAAAGTGAGATATTTGACTCCCGTGGTTGGAAGGTGGAAAGTGAGATATTTGACTCCCGTGGTTGGAAGGTGGAAGGTGAGATATTACAGAGTTTGCACTGCACTTCACAAATGCTGTGATTGCTAGCTGCTGGTCGATCCTAATGGGAGAAGAGGCATCGACCGCCCTCGCAGAATTACTGGGCCGCTTGAGTGTCCTCTCTGATTTGCGTCGGAATAACTCCCCAGACAAATTGGCGGCGTTTAACAGATGATGGGCCTTCAGAACTAAGTGCCTTCAGGTGTTCCGGTTCACCGCTCATCTTCACCAGTTAAAAGGAGTAGAGAGAAAGTTCTGTTTTAAGTATGTATGTGCTCGTCGTGTTCAATAGTCTCCAACTCCACATCCTTACTGCCTCCATTCTAAAGGACAACACAATGTGATTATGTTCCACTGGTTGAGGCGAGCATCCGTGTGTGTGTATGTCTGGGTGTGTGTGTGCGTGTGTGTGCGTGTGTGCGTGCGTGTGTCTAGTACCTCATCTGTCTGTCTGGAATAATCTCTTGTTCAATAAAATGAGAGACAAGGCCAGACAGGGGTGAGGGGGGCTAGCAGTATCCCCACCCTGCTCTCTCACTCTCCTTCTCTCCCTCTCCCCTTCTCTCCCTCTCCCCTTCTCTCCCCCTCTCCTTCTCTCCCCCTCTCCTTCTCACCCTCTCCCCTTCTCTCCCCCTCTCCTTCTCGCCCTCTCTCACTATCTCCTCTCCCTCTCTCTCTCTCTCTCTCTCCCTTTCTCCATCTCACCTTCCTCTCACTGTCTCCCTCCCTCTCACTGTCTCCCTCTCACTGTCTCCCTCCCTCTCACTGTCTCCCTCTCACTGTCTCCCTCCCTCTCACTGTCTCCCTCTCTCCTCTTCCTTTCTCCTTCTCTCATCCCTCCACAAACATCCCACATCCCTTTATCTATTGTCTCGATATGCAGAGGTGAAGAAAACAGAGGGAGAAAGAAAAAGAAAGAAAGAACAGACACATATCAGAGAACAGATAGAGATGCGATGGAGAGAATGAGAGAAAGAAAGTGAGGGAGTGGTTGGGATGGGGAGGGTCTCCTCTCTGCTTACTCTCTATCTGCTTGGGGGCCAGGCAGTGTGGTGAGGAACTGGTGGGTCTGGAGGTATCAAAACACCTCTCTGCTCCATAGACTACTCGAAGACTCAGACCATCATAGCAGTCTATTACTGAGAAGTGTTTCTCCATACTATTTATATAGACGCCAAGTTAAATCCCCATCATCATATGTAATGAACTGTGATCGACCCCACTCTATAGTGGACACACTGGACAATGCGTTATGACCCCGGGCTCTGTGCTGAGTGGTCTCCTGTTGACTGAAGCTCAGTCGTAAATGGCACCCCATTCCCTATATAGTGCACTACTCCAGGGCCCGTAGCGCCCTATTCCCTATATAGTGCACTACTCCAGGGCCCGTAGCACCCCATTCCCTATATAGTGCACTACTCCAGGGCCCGTAGCGCCCTATTCCCTATATAGTGCACTACTCCAGGGCCCGTAGCACCCTATTCCCTATATAGTGCACTACTCCAGGCCCGTAGCACCCTATTCCCTATATAGTGCACTACTCCAGGCCCGTAGCACCCTATTCCCTATATAGTGCACTACTCCAGCGTCCATAGTACACTATTCCCAAAAATATAGTGCACTACTACACTGTGAATCAAAAGTAGTGCACTATGTAGGGAATAGTGTACCACTGGGGACGTTACCAGAGAATGACATCCATAAAGCTACTCTAGAGTGCTATAGAAGAAAATGCTTACACTGACCTTAATGAACACTTTGCCTTCCTCCTGAATGTTGCTGACAGAGAACAGTCAGCCAAGGGTTAATTATGGATGAGGCGATCGATCCATTAGTAATGCCTTGGGACCCATTCCAAGGGTGCTGCTCCGGATCGAATGAGGCTCTCTGGTTCAGGTGACGTCAGGTGTTTTGCACTTTAGTGTTTTGGCAGCAGCAAATGGGAGGTACTGATTAAAATGCTGAGGACGGCAAGAGTGCTAAGACCTGTTTGTGTCCTTGAAGGTCAACATGATTTGGTTGTGATTCTATGGTTTCCCAAAGCTCTTATGAAGCACTTATGAAGCTCTTACCAAGCTATAGTGTATTCGGAAAGTATTCAGACTCCTTGACTTTTTCAACATTTTGTTACATTAAAGCCTTATTCTAAAATTTATTTTTGTTAAATTCCCTCAATCTACACACAATACCCCATAATGACAAAGCAAAAACAGGTTTTTCAAAATGTTTGCTAATTTCTTAAAAATATACAACTGAAATATGACATTTACATAAGTATTCAGACTCTTTACTCAGTGCTCTGTTGACACACCTTTGGCAGCAATTACAGCCTCGAGTCTTCTTAGGTATGATTCTACAAGCTTGGCACATATGTATTTAAGCAGTTTCTCCCATTGATCGGGTTCAAGTCCAGGCTCTGGCTGGGCCACGCAAGGCTGTGCGCTTAGAGGTCGTTGTCCTGTTGGAAGGTGAACCTTTGTCCCAGTCTGAGGTCCTGAGTGCTCTGGAGCAGGTTTTCATCAACGATCTCTCTGTACATTGCTCCGTTCATCTTTGCCTCGATCCTGACTAGTCTCCCAGTCCCTGCCGCCGAAAAACATCCCCACAGATGCTGCCACCACCATGCTTCACAGTAGGGATGATGTCAGGTTTCCTCCAGATGTGACGCTTGGCATTCAGGCAAAATAGTTCAATCTTGATTTCGTCAGACAAGAGAATCTTGTTTCTGGTCTGAGAGTCTTTAGGTGCATTTTGGCAAACTCCAGGTGGGCTGTCATGTGCCTTTTACTGAGGATTGGCTTCCGTCTGGCCACTCTACCGTAAAGGCCTGATTGTTGGAGTGCTGCAGAGATGGCAAACTCCTCTATTTTCTATCTTTCTCCCTCCCTCTCTCTCTCTCTCTCTCTCTCCCTCCCTATCTCATTATCCCCCTACCCACTCTCTCTTGCTACCTCCCCATCTTCTCTTAATCTCTTTATCCCTCTGTTTTCTCCATCTTCTGCTCATCTCTTTATCCCTCTTTTTTCTCCATCTTCTACTCATCTCTTTATCCCTCTGTTTTCTCCATCTTCTGCTCATCTCTTTATCCCTCTGTTTTCTCCATCTTCTGCTCATCTCTTTATCCCTCTGTTTTCTTCATCTTCTACTCATCTCTTCATCCCTCTGTTTTCCCCATCTTCTCTTAATCTCTTTATCCCTCTGTTTTGCCCTCCCCATTGAGTCTCCACTCTGTTTGTCTTGTTATTATTGCACCTGTGGCACATTTCTTCTCGTCACATCCTTCCCTTTCCAGATAGTTCCATCAGGAGTAGTGATACGCTCCTCAGGAGTGAGGAGACGAGGTTCCTCTCATATAACTAACACTTGGTGGAAGGATATGGAGAAAAGCAGTCAATGATACGAGGCAAATGGCTCGACTCAAATGTTGTTGTTGTTGTTCTCTCTCTTCTAGAGCTGGAAACTGAGTTGATTAAGATTGCTTAAAATCACATCATGGGGTAAGATGAAATGAATCATGTTACTGTTATGGTTGCTTTAGCCTCTGACCCATAACACACACACACACAAACACACACACACACACACACACACACACACACACACACACACACACACACACACACACACACACACCTGTCTTCCCTTTAAAGGGTAAAGGTTTTGCCTGGCGTTTCTTAATTAACCGGGATCGCTAGGACCCATTTCTCAATACTTAGGTCACTTTTTCAAAACTCGTCACACAGTGAACACAACAGCAGGCTAAACTGTGGATCATTTTTCATTGCTTTGGCACAAAATGCATTCAATGACGACTTCTTTCAAATTTCATGAATTCTTTTCTCACCAAACACAACCAAAACTCGATGTACCTACAGGCCAATTTGCACATGTTAACATTGTCTTTTCAAAACTGTTGAACTTAAGTTCAAAACCTAACATAACACAACTTTGAATAAGACAGCCATTTGCTACATTTCTACAGTAATACCGTAGTGAAATATATTCCAAATCTAAAACGTGAAATACTATCAAAATAATTAGACCAACCACAGCTGATTCCCATTGTAGCTGAACACCTACCCAGGTGTTTGTTCTTCAATTTCATTACCATCTATACAAAAGGGGACATCTTAGGAATAATGCTGTACTGTAATGTAAACATGGACCCAGCCAGAGATAGAGAAGTGGCTGACAGAGGAAGAAGAGTACGTAGAAGACTGAGAGGAAGATCAAGAGCTGTAGTCTCAGATGTGATTAGGGCTGCTATAATTGATCCTGTAATAAATCATGGTCTATCAATGAGCGAGGCTGGTCTGAGAGTGCAGCCAAATCTGCAACGCTCAACATTTCTGGCAAAACAACAGATAAGATGTGCATTCTGCAAGGGATTCTGACTGAACTGCACATTACAGAAGTAAATTGAGCAAAGCCTCCAAACCTACTTCTGTGTAATTGTTTTTTGTATTTCTGCTTAGTACCGAACGGTTACCTCCTACAGGCGGGAGAGGTAGGATTTTCACTGCTATGCAGGAAACTACAATTGTTGATATATCAGAAACAATGGCATAAAACTCACAGAGATTCGGGACAGAGTGTTGGCAGACAATGTAAGCATGACAACTATTTCTAGAGTCCTGAAACAACATCAAGTCAGGATGAAGCAGTTGTACACTGTCCCCTTTGAGAGGAACTCTGAACGAGTCAAGCAACTCAAGAGCCAATATGTCCAGGTAAGATGACTATAAAATACACAACTGGTTCTGAACAAAACCAAACAGGGCAGAGGCACACAATGACATGTTTTAGGTATAACGTAAACTACCGTAATAGCCTAACTCTTATGTTGCCTTGTGAATGTATTTTTCGAGTCATGGAGATTGAAGCCAGGCAAACACCCCACATATTCATCTTTGTGGATGAGGCTGGTTTCAACTTATCCGAAACACAGCGGCGAGGAAGGAATGTGATTGGGAAAAGAGCCACATTGGATGTCCAGGGTTGACTAGCATTGCTACTGTATCTGTATTGGTAGATGGTGTATATACAAAGTCTTGTATTTTGGAATCCCTCAATGCCATAAAATGACAAAACCTATTGAAGCATATTGCATCATGTCTGATTCATTCCTGTAACATAAACTGCAGTGAATTCTAAACAGTAGAGGTGTCATTCTTGTTTTGTAATGCTACCTGTTGTTAGTGTTGTTTAGGTCATTGTTTTATGAGTGACAAAGTGTGCTTGTTGGGTGACAACCTTTGCTAGTGTTATGGAAGAACGCGCAGGGCAACGGGAGCTGTTGATTTGAGACATGTATAAAGTGTTTTGGTAGTTTTAGTGCATTTTGGATGTGAAAGGAACTGCCGTGCCAAGCTGAAAGTTGGTTAGGAGAACTGTGTGAAGAGTTTGGAAAAAGTGACCTAAGTATTGAGAAATGGGTCCTAGCGATTGTATAAAAAAAAGATAAAATAATAACCTGATCTGATGTAAAGGTGCTGGGTTAATCTCAGCGGAATAACAGAGTGGAAATAGCTTTTATTCTTTGCTTTTCCCTCTCATTCCCTGGCAGATACTTTATGCCTTTGTGTGACCCAAGACTCGCTCCCAATTGAACAAAGAGAAGGCAGGTGAAATAAGACTGCAGTCATGGCCCAACTCACTGCGTTATAACTCATCCTTAGGCGTAGGTGTATTTATCTCACTGACTTACAGTGCCAGGCTGTGTGTGCCCTAAAGCATATTAGTCAGGTCAACCGCTGTGCCCTGTTAAGATAAATGGGGGTACTGCTGTGGAAAGACTGAATAGAGAAATACAAAGAGTGCCGTGGTAACTCAAGGCTGATTCACAGCTACAGATTTGTGACGGGCCATACCTGTAAGGGATTTCTTCCATTGACGGAGAGGCGGACCAAAATGCAGCGTGGTTAGTTTTGTACATCTTTAATAAAGATGAAAGTACAACAATGTACAAAACAAGAAACATGAACTCAAAACAGCCCTATCTGGTGGAAACAAAGAGACAGGAACAATCACCCACAAGAGACCTAAAGAATATGGCTGCCTAAATATGGTTCCCAATCAGAGACAACGATAAACACCTGCCTCTGATTGAGAACCACTCTAGGCAACCATAGACTTACCTAGAGTACTACTCTAACCACAATCCCATTACTACAAACAACCCCAGACAAAACAAACCACATAAATCCCCATGTCACACCCTGGCCTCACCAAAATACTAACGAAAACACAGAATACTAAGGCCAGGGCGTGACAGTAGTACACCCCCCCCCCCAAAGGAGCGGACTCCCGACCGCCACCTAAATCCATAGGGGAGGGTCTGGGTGGGCGTCTGTCCATGGTGGCGGCTCTGGCGCTGGACGTGGACCCCATTCCAACATAGTCTCTGTCCACCTCCTTCGCGTCCCTTGATTGGCGACCCTCTCCGCCGACCCAGGCCTACTAACCCCAACAAAGGGCCCACCTCAGTGCCTCACGACTGAGGAAGCTCAGGACTGAGGGGAAGCTCAGGACTGAGGGGAAGCTCAGGCAGGTTGATAGTTCTGGCAGATCCTGGCTGACTGGCGGATCCTGGCTGAATGGCGTATCCTGGCAGACTGGCGGATCCTGGCTGACTGATGGCTCCGGCAGATCCTGGCTGACTGGCAGTCCTGGCAGATCCTGGCTGACTGGCGGATCCTGGCTGACTGGCGGATCCTGGCTGAATGGTGGATCCTGGCTGACTGGCGGATCTAACGGATCCTGGCCGACTGGCGGATCCTGGCTGACTGGCGGATCCTGGCTGAATGATGACGAGTTTCTCACACAACTGGCCTATATGGGGGATGTTTTTCTCCCCTGAATGATCTGAATCTAGGATTACAGGGACGCTCCACAACTATATTCAATGTGCGGGACAAAATTGAGGCTATGATTAAGAAGTTGGAGCTCTTTTCTGTCTGCATTAACAAGGACAACACAACAGGCCTTTCCAGTATTTTATGAGTTTTTGTGTGAAAATGAACTCAAGCTTACGGACAATGTCAAAGGTGACATAGAGAAGCACCTGAGTGAGCTGTGTGCACAATTACTCAGGTACTTTCCCGAAACGAACAAAACATACAACTGGATTCGTTATCTCTTTCATGCCCTGCCTCCAGTCCACTTACCGATATCTGAACAAGAGAGCCTCATCGAAATTGCAATTAGCTGTTCTGTGAAAATGTTATTTAATCAGAAGCCACTGTCAGATTTCTGGATTGGGCTGCGCTCAGTTTCTTGCCTTGGAAAATTGCTCTGTTAAGACACTGATGCTCTTTGCAACCTCGTACCTATGTGAGAGTGGATTCCCGGCCCTCACTTGCATGAAAACTAAATACAGGCACAGACTGTGTGTGGGAAATTATTTAAGACTGAGACTCTGTCCGATACAACTAAACATTGCAGAGTTATGTGCATCCTGTCAAGCACACCCTTCTCATTAACCTGTGGTGAGTTATTCACCATTTGTGATGAACAAATAAGGTTTTATATGTAAGATGGTTAAATAAATAGCAAAATGATTGATTATTATAATATAATTATTTGTGCCCTGATCCTATAAGAGCTCTTTGTCACTTCTCACGAGCCGGGTTATGATAAAAACTCACACTCCTCCTTATGTTTAATAAATGTATCGTGTTTTGTGTGGCAGGCTTACCATGAT
The DNA here is from genome assembly GCF_034236695.1 of Oncorhynchus nerka. NCBI lineage: Eukaryota > Metazoa > Chordata > Actinopteri > Salmoniformes > Salmonidae > Oncorhynchus > Oncorhynchus nerka. The sequence continues at coordinate 58,299,026 of NC_088403.1, forward strand.
GGCAAGAAAAACATCATTTGAGAGTGCGCTGACCCTGGTGCTAGAGGGGGTACGCAGAGGGAGGTTGAATGGTTGAAGGGGTACGGTACTATAACAAGTTTGGGAACCACTGCACTAAATGTTTCAAGGATCACCATTCCATTATTAAAACCCTCAGAGGTCTATCACAAATAAACTGTGGGTAGAAGTGACCTTTACCTACACATTTTATTCCTAAATGAACTGAAGAAAAGACAAACCTAAGATCAGTATAAGGCTAAGTTGCTTATTAAGAAACATTGATATTCAGGTGTGTGTTGATTATATCCTTTCCTTCCTGGATCTTTGACCAGACAGAACTGGAACTCTGTCACGACATTTAACAGGAAATTAAAGACTGTGACAAACAAATGAAATAAAACAGTCATTTGTTGTTTTACTAACAGAGCCATTAGGTGCTCTGCGCCATCTCTCCTCGGGTTCATGTGAAACACAGTTGGATAACAGACAGGGACAGCAATTACAGACAAGAGGTTATGCTACTCTGTGTGTGTGTGTGTGTGTGTGTGTGTGTGTGTGTGTGTGTGTGTGTGTGTGTGTGTGTGTGTGTCTGCGTGCGTGCATGCGTGCGTGCATGCCTCCTGTGTGTGTTTGTCGTTGAGCACTTAATTTCAAAGAGAAGGGTGCCAGAGTTGGCCTTGATCCAGGTTAATTAAGAAACGCGAGGCGAAACCTTTACCCTTTAAAGGGAAGACAGGTGTGTGTGTGTGTGTGTGTGCGTGCGTGCGTGCGTGCCTGCGTGCGTGCGTGCGTGCGTGCGTGAACACTTCTCCCTGTTTCTACCACTTCTTATTCCATTACAGGAAATCCTCAGGGCTACCACTGCAAAGATTCATTCACAGACTCAAGTAGAAGCATATTACGATGAACATATTGTATAGACCTATAATTGAAGTCATTCCAAGACCACTGTTTTTCTCGATACATTCATCTCTTGCAGAGGGATTTAGTTTGCGTCATGAAGCTACCCTGGCCTGTTGATCTAGCTCCTATATTTCCCTGTCCTCCTCATTGCTCCTTCCCTCTGTCCTTTCCAGAGGTGGCAGGTAGCCTAGCGGTTAAGAGCGTTGGTTGAAGTAACCGAAAGGTTGTTGGTTAGAATCTGCAGTTCTGCGGTTGAGCAAGGCAGTTAACCCACGACAACTGCTCCCCGGGCACTGATGATGTGGACGTCGCTTAAGGCAACCCCCCTTGGATGTTTTATTCAATAGCAAATATGTGTACCACCATTGAAGGGAGATTGTTAATACAATTCTATTGAGTGACAACAGTTTCATGGGGTCATTGAGGACATGGCAATATAATTATTTTGAATGAAATACTGTAAAATAGAATATTATTAATGTGCATGCATTGGGGTTGTGACTGATTTGGACCATATGTGAGACAGGATAGAGACATGGAGAAAGGGAGGGTGAGACAGGATAGAGACATGGAGAAAGGGAGGGTGAGACAGGGTAGAGACATGGAGAAAGGGAGCGTGAGACAGGATAGAGACCTGGAGAAAGGGAGGGTGAGACAGGGTAGAGACATGGAGAAAGGGAGGGTGAGACAGGGTAGAGACATGGAGAAAGGGAGGGTGAGACAGGGTAGAGACATGGAGAAAGGGAGGGTGAGACAGGATAGAGACATGGAGAAAGGGAGGGTGAGACAGGGTAGAGACATGGAGAAAGGGAGGGTGAGACAGGATAGAGACCTGGAGAAAGGGAGGGTGAGACAGGGTAGAGACATGGAGAAAGGGAGGGTGAGACAGGGTAGAGACATGGAGAAAGGGAGGGTGAGACAGGGTAGAGACATGGAGAAAGGGAGGGTGAGACAGGGTAGAGACATGGAGAAAGGGAGGGTGAGACAGGGTAGAGACATGGAGACAGGGAGGGTGAGACAGGATAGAGACATGGAGAAAGGGAGGGTGAGACAGGGTAGAGACATGGAGACAGGGAGGGTGAGACAGGATAGAGACCTGGAGAAAGGGAGGGTGAGACAGGGTAGAGACATGGAGAAAGGGAGGGTGAGACAGGGTAGAGACATGGAGAAAGGGAGGGTGAGACAGGGTAGAGACATGGAGACAGGGAGGGTGAGACAGGATAGAGACATGGAGAAAGGGAGGGTGAGACAGGGTAGAGACATGGAGAAAGGGAGGGTGAGACAGGGTAGAGACATGGAGAAAGGGAGGGTGAGACAGGGTAGAGACATGGAGAAAGGGAGGGTGAGACAGGGTAGAGACATGGAGAAAGGGAGGGTGAGACAGGGTAGAGACATGGAGAAAGGGAGGGTGAGACAGGGTAGAGACATGGAGAAAGGGAGGGTGAGACAGGGTAGAGACATGGAGAAAGGGAGGGTGAGACAGGGTAGAGACATGGAGAAAGGGAGGGTGAGACAGGGTAGAGACCTGGAGAAAGGGAGGGTGAGACAGGGTAGAGACATGGAGCGGGGGAACTCTGACTTTGCAGGGGAGCCCAGAGAAACTGTGCCACGCCAGTGGGGAAGAGGGGGAAGGTAGTCCTGATTTTCAGCTTTGACAATGGAATCTACAGTACTGTAGCAGACTCCACTACACTTCACTACACTACAGACATCCACTGCCAGAGTAGTTCAGACACTTGCTGTTAGACAAGGAGAGAGTACAGCCATTGGAGACAGATTTTTCACTCTATGTCTCACCTTCTATTTCTATGTCCTGCTCCCACACATCTCTGCCTCCCTTCTGTTTTGTCTCTATATATATCTCAACACTCTCACTTTCCCTCCTGGTCTTCTTCTTCCCTTATTCTCACTGACATCCTTTATATTAACTTAGCCCAGTTATACGCTATTGTCACGTCCTGACCTTAGTTCCTTTTTTTATGCCTCTATTTTAGGTTGGTCCGGGCGTGAGTTGGGGTGGGCATTCTGTGTTTTGTTCTATGTTTGTATTTCTATGTGTTTGGCCTGGTATGGTTCCCATTCAGAGGCAGCTGTCAATCGTTGTCTCTGATTGAGAACCATACTTAGGCAGCCTGGTTTCGCCCTTGAGTGGTGGGTCGTTGTTTTCTGTCTCTGTGTCTGAACCAGACAGAACTGTTTCGTGTTGGTCTATTTTTGTTATTTTGGTCTTAGTGTTCTGAGTTATAATAAATATGAACATGGACACTTACCACGCTGCATATTGGTTCGATCCTTCCTACTCCTCCTCGGACGAAGAGCACAGCCGTTACAGCTATTGGCAGACAGGCAATTAGGTAATGATGACAAGGCCTCTAACTAGCCAAAGTGAATTCATACCCACACACTTACGATTCACATCGCTGTCTCCACTGTCATTAAAAACAACCTCAGACATGTCACAGTGTCTCCCTCCCTCCCTCCCCATGGGTGATGGTGATATTTCTTGGTGGGTATCTCCTCCTGTCCATCTCCCAGTTCTTTCCAGTAATGGTTCAAGATGTGATGCTCAGAACAGCTCTCAACTGAAATGGAGACACGTGGTTACATAATTTGTCTTGTTTATTTGTCATTGATAGTTTATAGAGCACGTGGCTGCTCAGTAGTGTGAAAGGGGATTGACAACGTTTTAGTCCAATGGGGGAGAGCGCCAATCCAACCAATCACAACACGTTCCAGTCCTTATACTGTATATGGCAAACCGTGTTCCTGAATGTTCCATATTAGCAGAGAACATTCTGACAGCCCTCACTGATGGAATGTTTCTGATTGGACAGCATGTTGAGGAAATGGAATGAGACATGCCAAACCACCCACATTCCTCCCAACACCAATCACAGTTGTTCTATTTACAGCCACCTCGGTTCTGCTTGAGTGACAGGAGCTAGAATTCATTTCTCTCACCAATGTGTCCTCAAAAGACCACCGGCCTGTCACTAACAAAATAAACTCTCCAATGCACAGACCTATACAGCAGCTACTCTGACTGGTTGTATTGTGACTGGTTGCATTGTGACTGGTTGACTGGTTGTTTTGTGACTGGCTGTATTGTGACTGGCTGTATTGTGACTGGTTGTATTGTGACTGGCTGTATTGTGACTGGTTGTATTGTGACTGGTTGTATTGTGACTGGTTGTATTGTGACTGGTTGTATTGTGACTGGTTGTATTGTGACTGGTTGCATTGTGACTGGTTGTATTGTGACTGGTTGTATTGTGACTGGTTGACTGGTTGTTTTGTGACTGGTTGTATTGTGACTGGTTGTATTGTGACTGGTTGTATTGTGACTGGTTGTATTGTGACTGGTTGTATTGTGACTGGTTGACTGGTTGTATTGTGACTGGTTGACTGGTTGTATTGTGACTGGTTGTATTGTGACTGGTTGTATTGTGACTGGTTGTATTGTGACTGGTTGTATTGTGACTGGTTGTATTGTGACTGGTTGTATTGTGACTGGTTGACTGGTTGTATTGTGACTGGTTGTATTGTGACTGGTTGTATTGTGACTGGTTGTATTGTGACTGGTTGTATTGTGACTGGTTGACTGGTTGTATTGTGACTGGTTGACTGGTTGTATTGTGACTGGTTGTATTGTGACTGGTTGTATTGTGACTGGTTGTATTGTGACTGGTTGTATTGTGACTGGTTGTATTGTGACTGGTTGACTGGTTGTATTGTGACTGGTTGACTGGTTGTATTGTGACTGGTTGTATTGTGACTGGTTGTATTGTGACTGGTTGACTGGTTGTATTGTGACTGGTTGACTGGTTGTATTGTGACTGGTTGTATTGTGACTGGTTGTATTGTGACTGGTTGTATTGTGACTGGTTGTATTGTGACTAGTTGTATTGTGACTGGTTGTATTGTGACTGGTTGTATTGTGACTGGTTGTATTGTGACTGGTTGTATTGTGACTGGTTGTATTGTGACTGGTTGACTGGTTGTATTGTGACTGGTTGACTGGTTGTATTGTGACTGGTTGTATTGTGACTGGTTGTATTGTGACTGGTTGTATTGTGACTGGTTGTATTGTGACTGGTTGTATTGTGACTGGTTGACTGGTTGTATTGTGACTGGTTGACTGGTTGTATTGTGACTGGTTGACTGGTTGTATTGTGACTGGTTGTATTGTGACTGGTTGTATTGTGACTGGTTGTATTGTGACTGGTTGCACCCATGCTGTTCAGTGAACGAAGTACATTGTGTAAGTAACACTCAGTTCATTGTAATAACAGTGTAACAGTCCGTCAGTGAACAGCTGAGCTCAATCCTGACATTATCATTCAGTGGCTATGGCCTTCACACTGACCAAAGACTGGACCCTGCGGAGTGGCTTTCATTCTGGTCCTCCGTGCCTTTAGAACAGCTTGACTTGTGTGACCTTGTCAATGAATAACCTTTATAGAGGCCTACTGGGAATAGGCCACAGCTCATCTGAAGCTATGGGTTGCTAGAAAGGTCTAGAGAGGACAGAGGGCCTACTAGAATCGGATCAAATTCTATTCTATTATGCTATATTTATTGTCTGTTCTATTTCATTCCATTCCAACAGATTCTACCTTATTTTATTCTATTCCACTTAAATACAGTGCCTTGCGAAAGTATTCGGCCCCCTTGAACTTTGCGACCTTTTGCCACATTTCAGGCTTCAAACATAAAGATATAAAACTGTATTTTTCTGTGAAGAATCAACAACAAGTGGGACACAATCATGAAGTGGAACGACATTTATTGGATATTTCAAACTTTTTTAACAAATCAAAAACTGAAAAATTGGGCGTGCAAAATTATTCAGCCCCCTTAAGTTAATACTTTGTAGCGCCACCTTTTGCTGCGATTACAGCTGTAAGTCGCTTGGGGTATGTCTCTATCAGTTTTGCACATCGAGAGACTGACATTTTTTCCCATTCCTCCTTGCAAAACAGCTCGAGCTCAGTGAGGTTGGATGGAGAGCATTTGTGAACAGCAGTTTTCAGTTCTTTCCACAGATTCTCGATTGGATTCAGGTCTGGACTTTGACTTGGCCATTCTAACACCTGGATATGTTTATTTTTGAACCATTCCATTGTAGATGTTGCTTTATGTTTTGGATCATTGTCTTGTTGGAAGACAAATCTCCGTCCCAGTCTCAGGTCTTTTGCAGACTCCATCAGGTTTTCTTCCAGAATGGTCCTGTATTTGGCTCCATCCATCTTCCCATCAATTTTAACCATCTTCCCTGTCCCTGCTGAAGAAAAGCAGGCCCAAACCATGATGCTGCCACCACCATGTTTGACAGTGGGGATGGTGTGTTCAGGGTGATGAGCTGTGTTGCTTTTACGCCAAACATAACGTTTTGCATTGTTGCCAAAAAGTTCAATTTTGGTTTCATCTGACCAGAGCACCTTCTTCCACATGTTTGGTGTGTCTCCCAGGTGGCTTGTGGCAAACTTTAAACAACACTTTTTATGGATATCTTTAAGAAATGGCTTTCTTCTTGCCACTCTTCCATAAAGGCCAGATTTGTGCAATATACGACTGATTGTTGTCCTATGGACAGAGTCTCCCACCTCAGCTGTAGATCTCTGCAGTTCATCCAGAGTGATCATGGGCCTCTTGGCTGCATCTCTGATCAGTCTTCTCCTTGTATGAGCTGAAAGTTTAGAGGGACGGCCAGGTCTTGGTAGATTTGCAGTGGTCTGATACTCCTTCCATTTCAATATTATCGCTTGCACAGTGCTCCTTGGGATGTTTAAAGCTTGGGAAATCTTTTTGTATCCAAATCCGGCTTTAAACTTCTTCACAACAGTATCTCGGACCTGCCTGGTGTGTTCCTTGTTTTTCATGATGCTCTCTGCGCTTTTAACGGACCTCTGAGACTATCACAGTGCAGGTGCATTTATACGGAGACTTGATTACACACAGGTGGATTGTATTTATCATCATTAGTCATTTAGGTCAACATTGGATCATTCAGAGATCCTCAGTGAACTTCTGGAGAGAGTTTGCTGCACTAAAAGTAAACGCCCAATTGTTCAGTTTTTGATTTGTTAAAAAAGTTTGAAATATCCAATAAATGTCGTTCCATTCCGTTTCATGATTGTGTCCCACTTGTTGTTGATTCTTCACAAAAAAATACAGTTTTATATCTTTATGTTTGAAGCCTGAAATGTGGCAAAAGGTCGCAAAGTTCAAGGGGGCCGAATACTTTCGTAAGGCACTGTACATCCCCTGGTATCCTCTCTCTTCCTCTGTGTGAAGTGCTGTTGTTGCTTTCATGTGAGTCTTTCGAAGAGAACGGCTGCTCTCTTGTATAATAAGGTATTATATCTGTATAGTCAGAGATGTGAGCTGGTGTTTTCAAAGGCCATGAGCCTGTCAGAGGAGGGACAACAAACACTCTGCAGTACAGAGTGGAGCGGTGCTGCTTTGTGTTGAGGTCCCTGTGAAGGCCCGTGGGTCCTGGCCAACCTCTCCTGTGTAACAGGGTGGAAAGAGGATGACAGATGTGTCTTTGTTGAGAATGTTAATTTGTCTTCACTCTGTCAAGGTGTTTGTGTGTGTAAATCACATATCTCTCTCTCTTTCTCTCTCTCATTGTGGTCTAAATGAGTGTCTCTTGTCTCTTCATCATCCCACTCTGCTCCTCCTTGACATTGTTAAGGGCTGACCCTCCACTCTGACTCTCCACCCCTGGGGTCTGACTGGCAGTGTTACACCCCCAACATGTGTCACCATTCACATCCGACTGTCTACCAGTCTGGGCTGGAGCCTCTGTCTAGGGCTGTCTGACTTTATCCACAGGACTAATTTTGCCTGTTGCCTCTCAATCTGTCTCTCTCTTCCTCACTCTCTTTCTGTCTCTCTCTTCCTCACTCTCTTTCTGTCTCTCTCTTCCTCACTCTCTTTCTGTCTCTCTCTTCCTCACTCTCTTTCTGTCTCTCTTCCTCACTCTCTTTCTGTCTCTCTTCCTCACTCTCTTTCTGTCTTTCTTCCTCACTCTCTTCCTCACTCTCTTTTTGTCTTTCTTCCTCACTCTCTTTCTGTCTTTCTTCCTCACTCTCTTTCTGTCTTTCTTCCTCACTTTCTTTTTGTCTTTCTTCCTCACTCTCTTTCTGTCTTTCTTCCTCACTCTCTCCCGATCCTGCTTTTTTTCCTCTCCGTCTTTCAATTCATCACTTCATCTCTCTTTATCTTTCTGGCTCCCCCCTGTCTTGCTTTCCTTCTCTATCTCTATCTCCCTCCATCACTGCCTCCATACTTCCCTCCCTCTCTCTGTCTCTCTCTTCAGAAACAGGCGTGAAGCTTTAATAGCTCTGCCACCACGCTGGGGACCTAATCCTGTTACCTAGCACACCCAGACACCCAGAGCCCCATTCTACACTACACCACCAAGCTCATTCTACATACACCCCCTGTTCACCATCTAGCGCCAGGCATCACCAGGCTCATCTTTTGTCTGCCTAATCCTCATATCCCTTCACACCCCTCTGGAATCACCCCCCACACACACACACCCCCAATCAGCTGCTGAGGAGAATGTCTCGGCGGAGAGCGAGCGGTTAGTACTTATTTCCTATAGGAGGACTTCTTTTGTCTCTTTGTGATTTATTTCTTGAGAAGGTGGTGTCGTCGGGGTACATGGTTTCATACCGAATGAAAAGTGCCCATTTGACGCTCTTATCGTGTCTTTGCACACCCTGTTACTCTCTGCCTTTAGGATCGGCTGTCTGTTGTTGTGTTCACCCTGTCACTCTCTGCCCTTAGGATCGGCTGTCTGTTGTTGTGTTCACCCTGTCACTCTCTGCCCTTAGGATCGGCTGTCTGTTGTTGTGTTCACCCTGTCACTCTCTGCCCTTAGGATCGGCTGTCTGTTGTTGTGTTCACCCTGTCACTCTCTGCCCTTAGGATCGGCTGTCTGTTGTTGTGTTCACCCTGTTACTCTCTGCCTTTAGGATCGGCTGTCTGTTGTTGTGTTCACCCTGTCACTCTCTGCCTTTAGGATCGGCTGTCTGTTGTTGTGTTCACCCTGTCACTCTCTGCCTTTAGGATCGGCTGTCTGTTGTTGTGTTCTGGTTTGATGCCAACAATAAAAGTCTCTGTCTAACTAATTGGTCACGGTGGCGTACGCTAAAACAAGGGGCTCTTTTGTGGGATTGGCAGATTGGACTTGTTCACAACAGGAATTAGGCAGAGTAACAATGGAATAAGCAGGCTCTGCCACGCTCTGCCATGCTGTGCCACGCTCTGCCATGCTGTGCCACGCTCTGCCATGCTGTGCCACGCTCTGCCATGCTGTGCCACGCTCTGCCACGCTCTGCCATGCTGTGCCACGCTCTGCCACGCTCTGCCATGCTGTGCCCATGTATTGCTTCAGCAATATGATTTCTTATATCTGTGTGTATGTAATTGTGATTCACTACTCCATCTATACTTGTGGCAGTAGATTTGGAAATTGTCCTCCTACACAATATAATGACGGTCCCTTTGATGGTTCTGATAAAATGGCAACTCCTTCCATCGAGGCCTATTATTGTTCCCTGTCTCCAAGATACATCGTTGTTGTAGGCATTGTGTTATTCACAGAGACGCAGTGTGAGCATAAAGGTTAGACGAGTCCCTATGGATTCATGGGGAACATGATTTCTCACTCAAGGAGACAGTCTGTGGTCAGACAGAGCCCAGGGGAGTACAGAGTCATTTGACCAAAGTGTGGTGTTAATTTTACCACTCTGTTTTTAGATTTTGTCTAGTCTAATTCAGTTTGACTAAAATATCATTAAGCCTTAGTCACATTTTTGTCATTTGAATAATGATTTAGTCTAATTATTGTTAAAATGACGAAAACGGTTTAGTCAACTAAATGCCCTTTCTTTTTAGTCATAGTTTAGTCACATCTAATTGTATTGCCTCATTAACCTATAGTAAACATACATCACTGACTTGTGCACAAACACACATAGCCCTGTCCTACCAACATATTTGTCTGCATAACATTTTGCTCTCTTCCCAACAGCAGAAATATGACGAACATACAGTGCCTCCAGAAAGTATTCACACCCCTTGACTTTCTCCATGCTTTGTTGTGTTAAAGGCCTACTGACACCCATAATCATAGTGGAATTACGTTTTTAGAAATGTTTACATATTAATCAAAAATGAAAAGCTGAAATGTTTTGAAGTATCCAACCCATTTTGTTGTGGAAAGCCTACGTATGTTCTGTACCAATACCTCGCGAAGAAGGGCACTTATTGAGCATGGTGAAGTTATTAATTACACTTTGGGCGGTGTATCAATACACCCAGTCACTACAAAGATACAGGTGTCCTCCCTAACTCAGTTGCCGGAGAGGAAGGAAACCGGCCAATGGTGACTTTACAACAGTTACACGGTTTAATGGCTGTGATAGGAGAAAACTGGATGGATCAACAACATTGTAGTTACTCCACAATACTAACCTATTTTAAAAAATGTTTTTATCATTTATTTAACTAGGCATGTCAGTTAAGATTAAGAAGAAATTCTTATTTACAATGAAGGCCTAGGAACAGTGGGTTAACTGGCCTAGGAACAGTGGGTTAACTGGCCTAGGAACAGTGGGTTACCTGGTCTAGGAACAGTGGGTTATCTGGTCTAGGAACAGTGGGTTAACTGGTCTAGGAACAGTGGGTTAACTGGTCTAAAAACAGTGGGTTAACTGCCTTGTTCAGGGGCAGAATGACAGATTCCTACAAGACAGAGTGAAAAGAAGGAAGCCTGTACAGAACATGCATCATCTTTGCAATAAGTCACTAAAGTAAAACTGCAAACAATTTGGCAAATTAAATCAACTTTATGTCCTGAATACAAAGTGTTATGTTTGGGGCAAATCCAACACATCACTGAGTACCACTCTTCATATTTTCAAGCAAGGTGGTGGCTGCATCATGTTATGGGTATGCTTGTTATTGGCAAGGACTAGGGAGCTAAGCACAGGAAAATCCTAGAGGAAAACTTGGTTCAGTCTGCTTTCCAACAGACATTGGGAGATGAATTTACCTGTCAGCAGGACAATAAAACACTACGCCAGATATAGACTGGAGTTGTTTACCAAGACGACATTGAATGTTCCTGAGTGGCTTAGTCATATTTTTGACTTAAATCGGCTTGAAACTCTATGGCAAGACTTGAAAATGGCTGTCAACAACCAACTTGACAGAGCTTGAAGAATTTTTAAAAGAATAATGTGCAAATATTGTACAATCCAGGCACCTCATGTATTAACATTGCATAGAGACTATTCTAGAATACTACTTACAAACAGAATATAGAATGGTCGTACGCATTGAAAACAAATCTACGGGCGTCATAGCATATTGTTCTCAGTGCTCGTACACAACCTTGGCTATTTGTATAGGCCAACACTTCTGTTCTATAGAATGTGTCATGCGTTCCACCCGGCCACTACATTCAACGGAGTCACATAACCTTTCATCTGCACAAAGAGAGTGGAAGCCTATTCTGTTCACATAATTGAAATAGTTTTGGGATGATGGTTATTTGGGATGGGGATTTTATGGCGACGTAGGTGTCGTCTATCGCTCTGTATTTGGGAACCCATTCATGGCATCATGGCAAAGAAATCCCTCTTGACTTCAACCTGTTGTGTGATGGTGTATGGAAATGGTATGTGTTACTGTTCGTTTTGCTGATGATTGCATCCAAAACGTTGGCTCATCGAGGGCTGTGAGATGCTGATCGGCAAGCTCCTGCTGAAAAGTGCCTGTTGCCAAACAACAGAGGATGGCTAGCACCAAAATGGCATGTGTGTTTGCCTTTATAAAGCGTTTCTTAAATCCTCAAAACGATATTTGATAAGCCAATCTGTACTTTCTGAGGAAAAAGTCCCATCTGTCTCTAAAAATGCAGCGTGTTCCAAATCTTCCAACAGATCAAATCAGACATCTCTCATTGGATTTTCCATCATCTCAGTCTTTTATAGGATTTACACAGTGGTTTCACTTTCACACGTACCTGTAATTTAGCAAATTACTCTACTTTATATAGATTATTATTGTAACAAATGCACTGATGTGGTCAAATTATAAAGCATGTCAAGATATGTTGCATGAATTCACAATGGAAAAACAATGAAATCAAACAATTATTTAAATATTACTCTCACAATTTCACACATTTTCAACAGACTTTTCCCCCATTCTACGCTTGAGAAGCAGTTGCTAACTAGCTTGTTAATTGTTTACAAACAAATGAGTGAATGTGCTAGAAAGCTACCCAGCTAGCTAGTTGACTGCTGTGGCTAGCTAGCTAGTTGACTGCTGTGGCTACCTAGCTAGCTGACTGCTGTGGCTAGCTAGCTAGTTGACTGCTGTGGCTAACTAGCTAGTTGACTGCTGTGGCTAGCTAGCTAGTTGACTGCTGTGGCCAAAAAGGACTCGTTTTGAAAGTTGGATCATCTTATCCTTTTGAGGGTTAAAAAGTGCTCTCCTCCTGTGCTTTTGAAAATTCAAAGCAGCTAGGAAATGTCCATGGCAGTCATTGATGTCATCTTAGCTTGCTACATGACTTCTGAGTGATAGGAAGCAAGAGCACCACCACCAATCAGCCTACACCACTTCACCACTGCACCCGTCATTACTATGACAACTAGCATGTCCTTGAAGGCACTGTACTGTATATAAAAATATATAACAATTATCTGGCCATGTAAATTCCTAATTCAGCCGACAGAGATATTACACACACAAAACAAACTGACACACACAAGCGTAGAGAGACAGAAATAAATAAAAAGAAAGAAAGAGAAAGAAAGAAAGAAATAAAAAGAAAGAGGGAGAGAGAGAGGCACAATCACCAGATGCAAAGTAGTATGGGTTGTCACTCTGTCAGTCATTGACATTGTTATTACTATTCCAGACAGTGGAGGCTGCTGAGGGGAGGAAGGCTCATATTAATGTCTGGAACGGAGTATATGGAATGGCATCAAACACATGGAAACTGATACCACTCCAGCCGTTATTGTGAGCCCGTCCTCCCCAATTAAGGTGCCACCAACCATATATATATAATTTATAAGCCCAAAAAATGGATGTAACAACAATTTATTATTATTTATCAGCATGAATTAGATTGAGCAATAAAAGCCCCACTTTTATTCCACAGGCTGGGATCTACACTATGCAGCTGTTGTTCCATAGGCTGGGATCCGCACTATGCAGCTGTTGTTCCATAGGCTGGGATCTGCACTATGCAGCTGTTATTCCATAGGCTGGGATCCTCACTATGCAGCTGTTGTTCCATAGGCTGGGATCCACACTATTCAGCTGTTGTTCCATAGGCTGGGATCCTCACTATGCAGCTGTTGTTCCATAGGCTGGGATCCTCACTATGCAGCTGTTGTTCCATAGGCTGGGATCCTCACTATGCAGCTGTTGTTCCATAGGCTGGGATCCGCACTATGCAGCTGTTGTTCCATAGGCTGGGATCCTCACTATGCAGCTGTTGTTCTATAGGCTGGGATCCTCACTATGCAGCTGTTATTCTATAGGCTGGGATCCTCACTATGCAGCTGTTGTTCCATAGGCTGGGATCCTCACTATGCAGCTGTTATTCTATAGGCTGGGATCCGCACTATGCAGCTGTTATTCTATAGGCTGGGATCCTCACTATGCAGCTGTTATTCTATAGGCTGGGATCTGCACTATGCAGTTGTTGTTCCATAGGCTGGGATCCTCACTATGCAGCTGTTGTTCCATAGGCTGGGATCCTCACTATGCAGCTGTTGTTCCATAGGCTGGGATCTGCACTATGCAGCTGTTGTTCCATAGGCTGGGATCCTCACTATACAGCTGTTGTTCCATAGGCTGGGATCCTCACTATACAGCTGTTGTTCCATAGGCTGGGATCTGCACTATGCAGCTGTTGTTCCATAAGCTGGGATCCTCACTATGCAGTTGTTGTCAGAGCACATTTTTCACTGGCTGTCCGCTGGTTCAAAATCAATGATTGATAGGCAGCTAAAAACTTCTTGAGTTCAACCATTATTGGGTTCAAATACACACTGAACAGACTTCCACAACAACCACAATCCGTAAGGCGCAAATAGTTCAATGAGAGAGCAGCAGTGTGATTCACATCAATGTGCTATGTAGATATCAATAATAAGTGATATCCGTATCGCCGTATTCTACACCACTGCTGTCGTCCTGACCTTCAAAAGCCTACAAAAGCCTATTCCTGCTCTTTTCCCACGATCCATCAACCACATTTGGTGTGTCATCATAGTGGTCTCTGATTGGTGGTCATCATTTGGTGTGTCATCATAGTGGTCTCAGATTGGTAGTCCTCATTTGGTGTGTCATCATCGTGGTCTCTGACTTGTGGTCAGACTTGCTCAGGTGGAACAAACTTAAATTTGCGCCTTTTTTCAATGCTGATTTCAATGTCATTGAGAAAACAGAGAAGTGTCATAGATTTTTTTTTCTCGCAAACATCCTTTCTGAATTTAAAAGTAATCCTCAAAGTAATTATCTAGTTTTTCAAAAGTATCTGTAATCTGATACCAATATTTTGCTGGTAATATAACAGATTACAGTATCTGTTTTTTTGTAATCCCTTACATGTAAATTGTTCTTTTAAATCGTCAATCTACACACAATACCTCATATTGACAAAGCAAAAACAGGTTTATATAATCTTTTGCAAATGTATAGAAAAACCTTAACTGAATTATCACATTTACATAGGTATTTTGACCCTTTACTCAGTACTCTGTTGAAGCACCTTTGGCAGCTTTGACCTTTTACAACTTTGAGACTTCTTGGGAATGGCACTACAAGCTTGGCACACCTGTATTTGGGGAGTTCCTCCCATTCTTCTCTGCAGATCCTCTCAAGCTCTGACAGGTTTGATGGGGAGCGTCGCTGCACAGGTATTTTCAGGTCTCTCCAGAGATGTTTGAACGGGTTAAAGTCCGGGCTCTGTCTGGGCTTAGGGTCGTTGTCCTGTTGGAAGGTGAATCTTCGCCCCAGTCTGAGGTCCTGAGCGCTTTGGAGCAGGTTTTCATCAAGGATCTCTCTGTACATTAATCTTTGCCTCCATCCTGACTAGTCTCCCAGTTCCTGACGCTGAAAAACATCCCCACAGCATGACACTGCCACAGCCATGCTTCACCGTAGGGATGGTGCCAGGTTTCCTCCAGACGTGATGCTTGGTAATCAGGCCAAAGAGTTTTTCATGGTCTGAGACACATTTAGGTGCCTGTAGTGGTTCGTGCGAACCACTGCCCCCTACCCTAGTGGGGTTAACACTGGGGCCCCACAAGGGTGCGTTCTCAGCCCTCTCCTGTACTCCCTGTTCACCCATGACTGCGTGGCCATGCACGCCTCCAACTCAGACGACGCTACAATGGTACGCTACAGTGGTAGGAGTGTGGTGTCAGGAAAATAACCTCACACTCAACTTCAACAAAACAAAGGAGATGATCGTGGACTTCAGGAAACAGCAGAGGGAGCACCCCCCCTATCCATATCGACGGGACAGTAGTGGAGAAGGTGGAAAGTTTTAAGTTCCTCAGCGTACATATCACAGACAAACTGAAATGGTCCACCCACAGTGACAGTGGGGTGAAGAAGGAGCAACAGTGCCTCTTCAACCTCAGGAGGCTAAATAAATTAGGATTTTCAACGAAAACACTCACACATTTTTACAGATGCACAATTGAGAGCATTCTGTCGGGCTGTATCACTGCCTGGTACACTACTGTACCGCCCTCAACCACAAGGCTCTCCAGAGGGTGGTGCGGTCTGCACAACGCATCACCGGGGGTAAACTACCTGCCCTCCAGGACACCTACACCATCCGATGTCACAGGAAGGCCATAAAGATCATCAAGGACATCAACCACCCGAGCCACTGCCTGTTCACCCCGCTATCATCCAGAAGGCGAGGTCAGTGCAAGTGCATCAAAGCTGGGACCGAGAGACTGAAAAACAACTTCTATCTCAAGGCCATCAGACTGTTAAACAGCCATCACTAACATTGCGTGGCTGCTGCCAACATACTGACTCAGATCTCTAGCCACTTTAATAATTAATAATTGGATGTAATAAATGTATCACTAGTCACTTTAAACAATGCCACTTTATATAATGTTTACATACCCTATGTTACTCATCTCATATGTTTATACTGTACTCTATACCATCTACTGCATCTTGCCTATGCCACACGGCCATCCTTCATCCATATATTTATGTGTACATATTCTTATTCATCCCTTTACATTTGTGTGTAAACAGGTAGTTGTTGTGAAATTGTTAGATATAACTGCACTGTCGGAACTAGAAGCACAAGCATTTCGCTAAACTCGCATTAACATCTGCTAACCATGTGTATGTGACCAATAACATTTGATTTTATTTGGTGGCGCTGAGCCTAGGGACCTAAAACTCAGTGGGGCGAGGAGAGGGTGTGTGTGTGTGTGTGTGTGTGTGTGTGTGTGTGTGTGTGTGTGTGTGTGTGTGTGTGTGTGTGTGTGTGTGTGTGTGCTGGTTTGCGCCAGTGTTAAAAACTGTGGATGTATTATCTGGGTGATACCGGTTAAAGGACCTTGCCAGACTGACAGTAGTTGAACAGAGGCTGTGTTGGAGGAGTGGGGGTGTGAATGAGGACATGATGAGGAGAAGGCCCTCCATTCACTGACACATAAAGACTGGTCTGTAACAAGGCAGTTCCTTAGCTCTTTCTCGGTCTATCTCTCTCATTAATTTCAGTGGAATTTTTTTATTATTTTTTAAACAGAGGAATATAGGAAATGAATCTCTGTTATCTCAGTCTTGGAGACCCATATAGATATTTGGGTTGATGTCAGTGTTTGTTGATAGTAGCTCTAGAGAGAGAAAGACAAAGGGTGAAATAGAGAGAATAAGAGGAAGACAAAGCTATGGAAAAGGGTGAAATACAGGAAATAAGAGGAAGACAAAGCAATGGAAAAAGGTGAAAAGGGTGAAATACAGGAAATAAGAGGAAGACAAAGCTACAGTGATTGAGACCTAGTTTGTTGATATTGTTTTGGTATCATTCAATGTTGGGAAGCCATGATGAGATATTGACATTGGAAAAAGAGAGAAAGAGATGTATCGAGAGGAAGACAAGGCTCATCTCCGTCTTGGAGACCAACAGTGTGTTGATATCAGTCAGTGTTGGGAAGTCATGGAAACCACAGAGTCCAGGGGTTAGGGGTCAAATCTCTGGTGAGGGTTTTGTTCTGTTGCCTCAGCGTTGCGTCAGTGTTTCCTCAGGGCCAGAAACACAGGCTAATTGGTCTGATTGAGATGGTCAATATTCCCCTCAGTCATTACTGCATTCATGAAAGGGGCTTTAAAAATATGTATTTTCTGTGTAATTAGACTAAACTGAATGAGTTTAGTATTCTCAACGACTTGGCCAATGGAGCTGCGATTCAATTGAAGGTAGAGGAATGATCAGTACCACTGTTTCAGTCAAGGCACAAAGACACACACACACACACACCCACACCCACACACACACACACACACACACACACACACACACACACACACACACACACACACACACACACACACACACACACACACACACACACTGTATATAACCCTACGGTCATGGTTAAGATCCCATACTAACCTGCTTCATCTTTCTTCTCTCCTGTCTTTTAGGTAAGTTCCAGATATTGTGGCAGGCACGGGGACAGTCTTGAGATCACCATGATGCAGAAGGTATCATTGACATGACCCTCACTGCTTTGAAACACCTTCAAGTGGTCTATGCATTTGTATTAGTTCTGGTCTGGCTGAAAACGATGAAGTTTCTGTGAACACAGGTTGCTCGTAGGCTGTGTGTCCTTGCTGACTTGATCACACAGCCATTGTATGATAGCTAAAAGTCCACGCAGGGCTTTCTAGATCCCTTGCAGTGAGTATGTACCAGACGCAGTATCTCTCAATTTACCTGTGAATCATTTCCTTCCATTGGTTCTCTACTGTAAATGAGCCAGGAGAGTTTCTGTAATCAGCATAAAACCAACACAACTGCAGCACCACTACACATTCTGTATGTCGACCACACAACCTATTGTAAATACTGGCCCGGTGTGACGACGATGATGCTGCCGAAACAATGTCCCATCTCAAGCCTTGGCAGTCATCTCCACCTCCTCCCTGCCTCTTCACCACGCGACCCCTCACCTCCTGTCCCATCATAGAGTTGCAGACAGTCGCCTTGGGAAGGCCCCTCCCCCGCCTCCTTGCAGCAGGCTTCACCTGCTATATTGTAGCCTTCCTTTGGCTGCCAAGCAGTGCTGATATCTCCTTCTTGTTAACCCTTTACGTTCTGCAGAGCAAGGGTGAAGGGGTAGATGAGAAGGAAATAGGGGGGGGTCCCAAGGAAAGAGGAGGGGGCAGGCAATCAAGAGTCTAAATTGAAAATATGGTAATCAAATCTCCACGTAATCTCCTGTTTTCCAACTACTTCACCCCCCTCACCCCCAGCCTCCTCACCCCCCACCCTCCTCTCCTCACAGGCTGCTGAATAATACCCCCCACCCCAATGGCTCTATCCATAATTCATGCCCCCTCTTGGAGGGTGTGTGCGTGTGCGTGTGCGTGTGCGAGTACATGTGTGTGCATAAGTGTGTGTGTGTGTGTGTGTGTGTGTGTGTGTCACTGGGGGTTGCTATTAGTGTCTGACAAGCAGTGAAGAGGGAAGGGGAATCGGGTCGGGTTGGTGTCAGGGCAGCAAATGTCAGAGCAGCGCCGTGGTGCCCGCCGTTAACCTTGTTCCACGGAGGTGTAAATATTTATGGCATTACCGTTGTCGTGCCAACCGGCGTCGGCTGGGTGTCTGCTGATACCTCTCCGAGGGGACAGGATGAACGGAGGTAAAAAAGGAGGTTTTTGTAAAAAATTAATAAAAATAGAATAGTATTATATGGATTATAGCTCTACTTTAGAACAACGGGTTTAGAGAGCAGTGCACTATTTTCCCTTTTTGTTACTATTTCTGAACGTTTTCTCTAAACATCCCTCCAACTTCCTTGTAGCACGTGTGTTTTCCATGCGGTTTTATTGACAGATGTCAGTTAGGATTCATTTGGTGTTCATGACGTTCTGTCAGTCACAAGAGCAGGTCATGGAGGGGATCCTGGGGGTGGTTGGAGCCCAGACTATAAACAAACTGACAGCCATTGCCCCGAGTTATCTGCTGTTATTGCCCTGATTTGACTGTGGTAGCTAATTACAGGGAGAGACATGATCAAGGAGAGAAGCTGGTTTGGATGTTTAAGAGCTTTAAAGTAATAATAATAATATTTCTTCAGGTTGTGTGTACTTTTACCAATCCATCGAGTGGCGATTCAATAATGACTTCTCGTGTGGTAAAAAGAAGCCTCTCTCTGTTCCCCTCGTCCATGAAAGGGACTAATCAAGTCAACAATGAAGGATGTGTTCTCTGTGTTCCTTGTAGTATGTCCACAGTATGTCTCTATATCCCCCGTATGTCTCTATATCCCCCGTATGTCTCTATGTCCCCTGCATGTCACTCTGACCCCAATGTGTCACACTGACCTTTCTCTCAGCACTGATTTCCCATGAGTCACCGGCCACCAGAGCCAGCTCTCTCCATCTCTCTCCCCCCTGACAGAGTCCTCTCTCTCCCCTCTGTGTGTCCTAAACCAGGCCCCTCTGTAGGACAGAGCACCATTCTCACTCTGTGTGTTCAGCTTGTTGAGGCTTTGTAGAGCTACTGTGTCGTAGTTCTGTGTTCTCTGTCTCCATAAGGTCAGTGACAGCAGCGTCCATTGTTGGAAAGTCACTCTTCTCATGTAGCGCGTTCATCTTTGTCAGTCCTGGTTTCCGTTTGCTTGTTAGGTCATGAGAAAGGACAGTGATCTAAAAAGATCATTATCTTCCCAACTTCCCACATTACGTTGATCATTACGGAAAATATATGGATAATAAAGTTTTTAATGTAATATTCATTCAATACATTTTCCTAATTTCCCCTTTGCCATCTTAAAGGTTGTTGTTCAGATTCTGTTTCAGGACATCATCAACTCTTGTTATGTTACGGTAAGAGAGAGCAGTGTAAAGAGAGAGCAGTGTAAAATGATCTGTCTACCACTCAGCAGAGCCATCTACTTCAGAACAACTTCTGGTGCCGAGTATTTACTGGGAGGGACACTGCTATAGTGACCTCTCTGTCTCTCTCTCTCTCTCTCTCTCTCTCTCTCTCTCTCTCTCTCTCTCTCTCGCTCTCTCTCTCTCTCTGTCTCTCTCTCTCTCTCTCTCTCTCTCTCTCTCTCTCTCTCTCTCTCTTCTCTCTCTCTCTCTCTCCTCTCTGTCTCTCTCTCTCTCTTTCTCTCTCTCTCTCACGCTCACTCTTTTTCTCTCTCTTTCCCCCTCCCTCTCTTTCTCTCCTCACTCTACTCTCTATTTTGTTCTCTCTCATGTCTCTCTCTTTCTCTCTCTCTTCCCCATCTCTCTTAACTATCTATCTCATTCTCTCTCTCCTGTCTCTCTCTCTTTCTCTCTCTCTATCACTCTCGCCCTCCTCTCTCTCACGCTCTCTCTTTTTCTCTCTCTTTCCCACTCTCTCTCTCTCTCTCTCTCTACTTTCTCTCTACTCTCTATTTCACTCTCTCTATTTCTTTCTCTCTATTTCTCTCTCTCTATTTCTCTCTCTCTCTCTCTCTCTCTCCTTCCCTCTCTCTCTCAATTCAATTCAATTCAAGGGGCTTTATTGGCATGGGAAACACATGTTAACATTGCCAAAGCAAGTGAAGTAGATAATATACAAAAGTGAAATAAACAATAAAAATGAACAGTAAACATTACACTCACAGAAGTTCCAAAAGAATAAACACATTACAAATGTCATATTATATATATATACCGTATTGTAACGATGTGTAAATGGTTAAAGTACAAAAGGGAAAATAAATAAATATAAATATGGGTTGTATTTACAATGGTGTTTGTTCTTTACTGGTTGCCCTATTCTTGTGGCAACAGGTCACAAATCTCGCTGCTGTGATGGCACACTGGTATTTCACCCAGTAGATATGGGAGTTTATCAAAATCAGGTTTGTTTTTGAATTCTTTGTGGATCTGTGTAATCTGAGGGAAATATGTGTCTCTAATATGGTCATACATTGGACAGGAGGTTAGGAAGTGCAGCTCAGTTGCCACCTCATTTTGTGGGCAGTGTGCACATAGCCTGTCTTCTCTTGAGAGTCATGTCTGCCTACGGCCGCCTTTCTCAATTGCAAGGCTATGCTCACTGAGTCTGTACATAGCCAAAGCTTTCCTTAAGTTTGGGTCAGTCACGATGGCCAGGTATTCTGCCACTGTGTACTCTCTGTTTAGGGCCAAATAGCATTCTAGTTTGCTCTGTTTTTTGTTTGTTAATTCTTTCCAATGTGTCAAGTAATTATATTTTTGTTTTCTCATGATTTGGTTGGGTCTAATTGTGTTGCTGTCCTGGGGCTCTGTGGGGTCTGTTTGTGTTTGTGAACAGAGCCCCAGGACCAGCTTGCTTAGGGGACTCTTCTCCAGGTTCATCTCTCTGTGGGTGATGGCTTTGTTTGTAATGGCTCTCTTCTATCTCCTCCTCTGACGAAGAGGTAGAACAAGGATCGGACCAAAATGCAGCGTGATGATGATTCATGATATATTTTAATGAAGGAAAACCTATACATACAGAAACTACAAAAATAACTAAATGAAATAATGAAAACCGAAACAGCCCTATCTGGTGCAAACACAAAGACAGGAACAATCACCCACGAAACACTCACAGAATATGGCTGCCTAAATATGGTTCCCAATCAGAGACAACGATAAACACCTGACTCTGATTGAGAACCGCCTCAGGCAGCCATAGACTACGTAGACACCCCACAAAACCCCAAGACAAAAAACACACCACAATAACCCATGTCACACCCTGGCCTGACCAAATAAATAAATAAAACACAAAATACTAAGACCAAGGCGTGACATTGTTATGGAAGGTTTGGGAATCGCTTACGTGTAGGTTGTTTAATGGCTCTTTTCTGCATCAGCCTAATTCTGCCCTGCATGCATTATTTGGTGTGTGTGTGTGTGTGTGTGTGTGTGTGTGTGTGTGTGTGTGTGTGTGTGTGTGTGTGTCACACACTAAAAAAAGCCTCATTAAATAAATTATTATCTTTGTGAAACATGTACTACCTGACCAAAAGTATGTGGACATCTCATTCCAAAATCATGGGCATTAATATGGAGTTGGGCAGGTAGCATTTTTCTGGCATCCGCCAAGCTCAGATTCGTCTATCGGACTGCCAGATGGTGAAGCGTGATTCATCACACCAGAGAACGCATTTCCACTGCTCCAGAGTCCAATGGCGGTGAGCTTTCACCACTCCAACCGATGCTTGGCGTTGCGCATGGTAATCTTAGGCTTGTGTTCAGCTGCTCGGTGATGGAATCCCAATAACACCACTTACAGTTGGGGGCAGCTTTAGCAGGGCTGACATTTGACGAAGTGACTTGTTGGAAAGGTGGCATCCTATGACGGTGCAACATTGAAAGTCACTGAGCTCTTCAGTAAGGCCATTCTACTGCCAATGTTTGTCTATGGAGATTGCATGGCCGTGTGCTTGATTTTAAACACCTGTCAGCATAGGGTGTGGCTGAAATAGCCGAATCCACTAATTTGAATATTTTTGTATATATATATAGTGTATAAATCTAGAGCGACAGTTTTGATTTCTTTCTCAATGTCAGCTTCCAGCTGTAGGCTATATTCATTCTCTCATTTACTTCCTAAACTCGGGGATCGATGTCATTTCAGAGGGATTGGCCTGGTTCCCAATAGTATGCCACACTACAGGAGAAACGACTCCATTCAAAATAAACATTATGCAGGGAGAGAAAGAGGTAGTAGTAGAAATACGAGTTAAAACCTTTACCCTATTGCCATAACACATGGATGACCCCTGTCACACCGTGAGCAAAGGCACCAGTCATATTGCGTAACAGAGTTGCTGGGTCCATGATATCCATTGGCAGTCAGGCCTTTTATTGATCCTGTGCCCGGTCACAAAGCAAAATGAACACAGCCCCTAATAGAATTCCTATCTGCTGGCTCTGTGATGCCTCTGTACAGAACATACAGTAGACTTGTTGTCTATGGTAGGACTGGCAGGGCATACAGTGAGCCTGAGGGTGTGTGAATAAGAGAGAGGTTCTAATGTCACCATCTTCTGTACCCCCCCTCTCTTTATCTCTCTATTTGGTTATGGAACACGCTCTATACTGTAGTGTATGTCCCCGTTAACGTGTGGTTCATAAATATCTAGGTACTGTAGCTAGTTGTTCTACGGTAGACCCGGGATGAAGATCTACAGGCTCAACACAGTGGCATGGTAGCTACATGACATGACAGATATGATGGCTTGAGATGCTGTCCTTACAAGGGCTTGGTACAGATATAGGTATTGTCTTCCAATGGCAGTTCAACCACTGCTGGAAAACAAACATGAGCTCAATAAGAATGCACAGCTAAACAGCGATTTCAAAACACACGCACGCACGTACGCGCGGGCACACACACACACACACACACACACACACACACACACACACACACACACACACTGGCATCTGAGATCATGAATCACTGGGTTTAGATGGTCAGATGTTCTCTCTTTAGATAAGGATTTGCTCTACATAAAACACATAGCTACCTCCCTCCTTCATATACATCCACAGGGAAAGGACTTGTCATTTCTGATTAACAGGTTGGCTCAAGTATGATCGGGCCCTAGATATGAAAAAGGGAATGAAAATTGACACGTTGGGAGGGTTCCCTGTAATTAGTCTACTGTGTGTTGTCCTTTTACTTAGTTAATAGGTACTATTGTCTTATTACTTAGTTGATAGATACTATTGTGCTACTTGTACTACTTTCCTAATCCTGTGGAAGTGGTGACGAAGCAGCAGGTTGTGTGTGTGTGTGTGTGGGTGTGTGTGTGTGTGTGTGTGTGTGTGTGTGTGCGTGTGTGTGTGTGTGCGTGTGCGTGTGTCTGTGTGTGTCACTCCTTGGTCCCGGTCAGGTCTTATTCTAGGTCAGCAGAGAAGACTCCTCTATTTCTGTCTGGCTAATCCCCCTGAGCGCGCATGCACACACACACACACACTCCCATCTTCTGTCTGTGTGTGTGTGGGTCTCAAACACAGTCTGCTAATACCTCCAGCACGGTACTCACTAATCCACTCACAGTAGTCGACCACACCGTCCTGCACACTAGAGCTCTCCCCCCGCCCCCTTATGTCACGGACCATCTAGCTGTACCTCCTCACACACTCTGGATATTCCCCGGGGGTTAAAGCTGCGACCACCCCATCAGAGCACCCATGAACACAGGCATGGTGGTGGGAGCCACAGGCCAGGTAAGGCTAAAGTAGACTAGTCTAGTCCTAACGTCCCGAGACCCTCCACCTGTATTACAACTGGACGCTTTCGGCCCTTAACAACCCCGTAGCGCTAGGCTAAGCTAACCTAACCTTATTGTAAGCGCTCTGTATGGACCTCTGTATGAAAGATATGGGTGCCATCATGAGTTAGCTTACAGTGGTCGCTAACGAGTTTAGCTGTGATGTGCTGTTTTGTGTCAGGGAGGGAATGCTTTAGGGGCCTTGAATGCTCTCTCTCTCTCTCTCTCTCTCTCTCTCTCTCTCAATTCAATTCAATTCAATTCAATTCAAGGGCTTTATTGGCATGGGAAACATGTGTTAACATTGCCAAAGCAAGTAAGGTAGATAATATATAAAGTGAAATAAACAATAAAAAATTAACAGTAGACATCACATCTCTCTCTCTCTCTCTCTCTCTCTCTCTCTCTCTCTCTCTCAGGACCTTCTTAATTAAACTTCTTGACAACCAAAAGCACTGCGAGTGCGGTCTTTCGCTCTCTCTCTCTCTGTCTCTCTCTCTGTCTCTGTCTCTGTCTCTGTCTCTCTCTCTCTGTGTCTCTCTCTTTCTCTGTCTGTGTCTCAGGGGGGCAGTGTTACTTTTATCACAGGCTTATCTTTAATCCCACCATAAGGAAGCCCCCCTGCTTTATCTCTTCATTGTGCATTATAATCAACGTCATTAACCTACTCTTTCTACGGAGATAATGCTAAGGCGCTAGCATTAGCTACAGTAGCAGGTCAGCAGATGCTAGCCCTATAGCTTGTTTTGATATGTATCTTTATTGTATCTTTATTGATTGCTGTGTGTGTTACATTGTGAATAACTCATCAGGCCTAAACATCCAGGAGAGAGTGTGCATGTAGAAGTAGTATAGAGTATGTGTGAGTCAATCTCCTGTGGTTGATATGCTGTATACTCCTGTGTAGTTAAGAATCCCACCTAGGGGTAGATGTGTGTAGGTTACAGCCCCACCTAGGGGTAGATGTGTGTAGGTTACAGCCCCACCTAGGGGTATATGTGTGTAGGTTACAGCCCCACCTAGGGGTATATTTGTGTATTTGGGAAAAGTGCTTCTGTTGTGGTTGGTGTGAAGTGTTTTAATTCTCTACACTGTGACTGGTGGTGTTAAATGCCAGCAGAGACAGAATTGAAGCACGTTAGTGTGTAAAATGTGTGTGTGCGTGTGTGTCCTTACCAGTGGAGGCTGCTGAGGGGAGGACGACTCATAATAATGTCTGGAACGGAGTAGATGGAATGGCATCCACCACGTAGCAACCACGTGTTTGTTATTGATACCATTCCACCTATTCTGAGGAGAATGGGGATGCATGATGTCATCATGACCCTCATGACCCTCAGGGGGAGATCTGGGACAGCTCATTTGGCTGGGGCACTGATGAATCCTCCATCCATCTCTCTCCCCTGTATTTCTCTATCTCATAAGGCTTTGTTTACAGAGGTTTAATGGTAGACTGTGAGACAGGAGTTTGTAGCCTGGCTGCACGCACGCACGCACGCACACACACACACACATATCCACTTCTCTCAGTTCAGATGCTATCATGAATCTGCATTATGGTTCATCCAGGAGGTGTGTGTTTCTATACAGTATGAATATGTTCTCATTCAGGCCTGTGAAGGCTCAGGTTGGCCTAATGAAACCCGTGGGACGGCCCATCACACACAGAGAAGTGGAATTTACCAGCCCCCCCCCCCTTGTTGCTAAGCAATGGGTTACCAGGGCGATGGAGAGGCAGAGAGCAGAACTCCAGACAGCCGTGTGTGTGAGCTTCCTTTATGACACAACACCATAGGGGTGTAGGGAGCTTTGATTGGTTTATTTTATTGAACCCTTATTTTACCAGGTAAGTTGACTGAGAACACGTTCTCATTTACAGCAACGCCCTGAGGAGAGGAGGGGGCTGTGTCTCTTTTTGTCTCCCCTGGGGTTTTGGTGTTGACCTCACATTCAGAGTCAAGACACTGACATTCCCTCTACTTGGTGAGCACTTCCATTGTATGCGAAACATATAGATTTGTTGAACAATGACACACCGGTTTGAAAATGTGAGAGAGCATCTTTGTGGTGTTAGAGTGGTTTATCAATTTTCAACTTTCTTATTCTTACCACATTTACTGTGATATTACAAATACATGTGAAGTCCATGGTCATCACATACTAGACAACTAGCTTACAGATTGATGATAGTGGATCTCTCTCTCATGTCTTGTCTTAAGATGCCAGCAACATACTCATCTGACACCCACAGTGACAGACATTACATTTCAATCACACCTCTGTCATTTGCTTCCCATTATGGTTCAGAGGATGGCAATACATTAAAACCCCACCCTCACCACATCTACACACAGACACACACACACACACACACACACACACACACACACATAAACATGGACCCGCATACACCTCCCCCACCTCCACTTAATATTCCCCCACCTAGAGGTTCAAAGGTGACAGGCTGGGATAGATTGTTCCTGGGGACCTGCATAGCTACAACCAGGGAGGTACAATACATCACAAATAAAGGTTACAAAGAAAATGCATCACAATACATCACATTACATCACAATACATTACATCACAATACAACATAATACATCACATTACATCACAATACATCACAAATAAAGGTTACATAAAAATACATCACAATACATCACATTACATCACAATACATCACAATACATCACAATAAATCACATCACATTACCAGAGAGTGGAGACCATTACCCAACAGCACTCCTATTGTGTCTGAATACACACTACAGCGTATATATAATAACAGGAATTGTAGAGTTTGTATACAATAGGAACAAGCTGTGGCTTTATAGTGATTAATGTGATGTGATATAGTGGTGTTCTCATGGCAACAGAGAGAGAGATTGAGGGTGTGGCTTTGTCTGTGGCTGTGGTGCCTCTTTGTCCGTACAATGCACTCCTCTACAGGAACAAAGATGCTCTCAGCGCTAGCACCTGACTCTGTCTGTCTGTCTGTCTGTCTGTCTGTCTGTCTGTCTGTCTGTCTGTCTGTCTGTCTGTCTGTCTGTCTGTCTGTCTGTCTGTCTGTACTTTAGTCGACCTATCTGTCTGTCTTTCAGTGGGCAAGTCTCACTACCTTGTATTTTGTACAATGGAAACCAATTGTCCCAATACCAACCCCCTCCCCATTGAAGAATACACAGTAGGTCTTGAAGGAGCAGCTGTAGGCTATAGACTGTCTTGAAGGACCGGCTGTGGGCTATAGACTAGTTCTTGAAGGACCGCCTGTGGGCTATAGACTAGTTCTTGAAGGACCGGCTGTGGGCTATAGACTAGTTCTTGAAGGACCGGCTGTGGGCTATAGACTAGTTCTTGAAGGACCGGCTGTGGGCTATAGACAAGTTCTTGAAGGACCGGCTGTGGGCTATAGACTAGTTCTTGAAGGACCGGCTGTGGGCTATAGACAAGTTCTTGAAGGACCGGCTGTGGGCTATAGACTAGTTCTTGAAGGACCGCCTGTGGGCTATAGACTAGTTCTTGAAGGACCGCCTGTGGGCTATAGACTAGTTCTTGAAGCACCGCCTGTGGGCTATAGACTAGTTCTTGAAGGACCGGCTGTGGGCTATAGACTAGTTATTGAAGGAACAGGCTGTGGGCTATAGACTAGTTCTTGAAGGACCGGCTGTGGGCTATAGACTAGTTCTTGAAGGACCGGCTGTGGGCTATAGACTAGTTCTTGAAGGACTGCCTGTGGGCTATAGACTAGTTCTTGAAGGACCGCCTGTGGGCTATAGACTAGTTCTTGAAGGACTGCCTGTGGGCTATAGACAAGTTCTTGAAGGACCGCCTGTGGGCTATAGACAAGTTCTTGAAGGACCGGCTGTGGGCTATAGACTAGTTCTTGAAGGACCGGCTGTGGGCTATAGACTAGTTCTTGAAGGACCGGCTGTGGGCTATAGACTAGTTCTTGAAGGACCGCCTGTGGGCTATAGACTAGTTCTTGAAGGACCGCCTGTGGGCTATAGACTAGTTCTTGAAGCACCGCCTGTGGGCTATAGACTAGTTCTTGAAGGACCGGCTGTGGGCTATAGACTAGTTCTTGAAGGACCGGCTGTGGGCTATAGACTAGTTCTTGAAGGACCGGCTGTGGGCTATAGACTAGTTCTTGAAGGACCGCCTGTGGGCTATAGACTAGTTCTTGAAGCACCGCCTGTGGGCTATAGACTGTGGAGTGAAGGTGAAGGGCTGTGCTGCTCTGTGTGTGTCAGGGCAGCCAGATGGTGCACAGGCATAATTCACACACACACACACACACACACACACACACACACACACACACACACACACACACACACACACACACACACACACACACACACACACAGAGACACACACACACACACACACACACACACACACACACACACACACACACACACACACACACACACACACACACACACACACACACACACACACACACACACACACACACACACACACACACACACACACACACACACACACACACACACACACACACACACACACACACACACACACACACACACACCCCTCCTTTCCCCTACTTTTATTTTAGTCTCACAAAAACAGATACCAAATAGTGAAAAAAGACTCAGAAGGGAGTTGTGTTAATAAAACCATTGAAAGATGAAGAGTTTTTGTGAAATACTGGCCCTCCTCTGGGAGGCTTTTGGACAGAAGTGGGGATGGAGGGAGGAGGAGGAGGGAGGAGGATGTGGGTAATATGGTGGCTTGCCCCTCAGTCCTTAAAGGAGTGTGTTACTGGTACAGATGTTCTTTGTGCTGATAAGAGAGACAGGGATCAGGCTGATGTCAACAGAATGAGGATGTACAGTAAAGAGCTCGTCCAGCTTGTACACATACAACTCGGAAATGATTTACCTCTGGTTCCTTCAGCCATTCCTGGTGTATGAGGAACATTCATGGAGAATAAACAGAGAGATGCATACAACATCGCTGAGAGCCAGGATACTGTCTTCAACATACAACATCGCTGGGAGCCAGGATACTGTCTTCAACATCACATTACTGAGAGCCAGGATACTGTCTTCAACATCGCTGGGAGCCAGGATACTGTCTTCAACATCACATTACTGAGAGCCAGGATACTGTCTTCAACATCACATTACTGAGAGCCAGGATACTCTCTTCAACCTACAACATCACATTACTGAGAACCAGGATACTGTCTTCAACATCACATTACTGAGAGCCAGGATACTGTCTTCAACATACAACATCACATTACTGAGAACCAGGATACTGTCTTCAACATCACATTACTGAGAGCCAGGATACCGTCTTCAACATCACATTACTGAGAGCCAGGATACTGTCTTCAACATCACATTACTGAGAGCCAGGATACTGTCTTCAACATGCAACATCACATTACTGAGAGCCAGGATACTGTCTTCAACATGCAACATCACATTACTGAGAGCCAGGATACTGTCTTCAACATACAACATCACATTACTGAGAACCAGGATACTGTCTTCAACATCACATTACTGAGAGCCAGGATACTGTCTTCAACATCACATTACTGAGTGCCAGGATACTGTCTTCAACATCACATTACTGAGAGCCAGGATACTGTCTTCAACATACATCATCACATTACTGAGAGCCAGGATACTGTCTTCAACATCACATTACCGAGAGCCAGGATACTGTCTTCAACATCACATTACTGAGAGCCAGGATACTGTCTTCAACATCACATTACTGAGAGCCAGGATACTGTCTTCAACATACATCATCACATTACTGAGAGCCAGGATACTGTCTTCAACATACAACATCACATTACTGAGAGCCAGGATACTGTCTTCAACATCACATTACTGAGAGCCAGGATACTGTCTTCAACATCACATTATTGAGAGCCAGGATACTGTCTTCAACATCACATTACTGAGAGCCAGGATACTGTCTTCAACATCACATTACTGAGAGCCAGGATACTGTCTTCAACATCACATTACTGAGAGCCAGGATACTGTCTTCAACATCACATTACTGAGAGCCAGGATACTGTCTTCAACATGGTCATCTAGACTATGCTCTAAAGGCCCCCTGGGGCAGGAGCTCCTAGTCAGCACAAGTGCCTCAGCTGCAAGTCACCCAGAAATCTACATCTAAACACCAGAATAAAGCAGCACACACTCCAAACATACATCATATCTTTTATATACATATCCTGAGGACATGCAATGAAATGAGAGTGGTGCTTCTCCAATCCACATGCAACCACCCAGAAAGAGCTGTCATCCTTTTGGATTAAATCGGTGTAATATTAAATTGGTCACTAGGTGGCGGCATGGTATAGCAGCAGGAACTGTTGGAGGCAGAGGCCAGAATTTAACACCCAGAATTTAACCAAAACATACTGCGTTGGAAATGGTGTAGTGTTGTGTGGGTTGTTAGACAATGCAGAGCAGGCGACGTTCTCGCTCCTTAGTGAGTGGGTCAATGAGTAGGTGCTCCTTGGTTCAAATGGTGCGATTCCAAACAGGAAGCACTGGGTGAGAGAAGGGATCCTTCTATATGTTTCAGATGGGACGTTAAAACGGGTGTGCTGACACAATGTGGTCACTAAAGATCCCATGGCACTTATTGTAAGAGTAGGGGTGTTAACTCCGGTGTCCTGGCTAAATTCACAATCTGGCCCTCATACCATCATGGTCAACTAATCATCCCCAGCTTCCAATTGGCTCATTCATCCCTTCTCCTCTTCCATGTAACTCTTGCCCAGGTCGTTTCTGTAAAAGAGAATATGTTCTCAGTCAACTTACCTGGTAAAATAAGGGTAAAATAAGTAAATAAACATACCGTCTGTGTGTGTTTTAAGAGGGTCAAATGGTACTCTATTCTATTAGAATACAATGTGAAGTTGCCAGTGAACTGATCTAATCCCCATTGCTCTCTTTACCAGCATTGCTTTCAGCACCGTGGACAGGGCTTAACATTCAAATCCACACAGCATTTTACATTTAAGTGTGGGGTCATGTTCAAGTCAGTAAGATAAAATACAAAAACCCTGTCTTGTGGTGCTGAAATTAACCTGCCAACATTCACTGTCGGAAAGGAGGGTCTTTCCTGTCATATTTCATAACAAAAACCTAGATGAATGCTAGCTTAATGTAAGATTTAGTCATGTTTTGATTCTCGTTATGCTGCAGTAAATGTCATTAAAACTCGTTTTCAACCACTCCACACATTTCTTGTTAACAAACTATAGTGAATGACACAGTCATTTTTCCAACAATTGTTTACAGACTGATTATTTCACATATAATTCACTGTATCACAATTCCAGTGGGTCAGAAGTTTACATACACTAAGTTGACTGTGCCTTTAAACAGCTTGGAAAATTCCATGATGTTATGGCTTTAGAAGCTGCTAATTTACATAATTTGAGTCAATTGGAGGTGTATCTGTGGATGTAATTCAAGGACTACCTTCAAACTCCGTGCCTCTTTGCTTGACATCATGGGAAAATCAAGATATATCAGCCAAGACCTCCACAAAAAAAACAAATAGTAGACCTCCACAATCTGGTTCATCCTTGGGAGCAATTTCCAAATGCCTGAAGGTACCACGTTCATCTGTACAAACAATAGTATGCAAGTATATACACCATGGGACCAGGCAGCCATCATACCACTCAGGAAGGAGACGCGTTCTGTTTTCTAGAGATGAACGTACTTTGGTGTGAAAACTGCAAATCAATCTCAGAACAACAGCAAAGGACATTGTGAAGATGCTGGAGGAAACAGGTACAAAGTATCTATATTCACAGTAAAACGAGTCCTATATCAACATAACCTGAAAGGCCGCTCAGCAAGGAAGAAGCTACTGCTCTAAAACCGCCATTAAAAAGCCGTACTTTTTCGTACTTTCTGGAGAAATGTCCTCTGGTCTAATGAAACAAAAAAATAGCTGTTTGGCCATACTGACCATTGTTTTGTTTGGAGGAAAAAGGGGGATGCTTGCAAGCCGAAGAACACCATCCAACTGTGAAGCAAGGGGGTGGCAGCATCATGTTGTGGGGGTGCTTTGCTGCAGGAGGGATTGGTGCACTTCACAAAATAGATGGCATCATGAGGGGGGGAAATTATGTGGATATATTGAAGCAACATCTCAAGACATCAGTCAGGAAGTTGAAGCTTGGTCGCAAATGAGTCTTCCAAATGGACAATGACCCCAAGCATAATTCCAAAGTTGAGGCAAAATGGCTTAAGGACAACAAAGTCAAGGTATTGGAGTGGCCATCACAAAGCCCTGACCTCAATCCTATAGAAAATGTGTGGGCAGAACTGAAAAAGTGTGTGCGAGCAAGGAGGCCTACAAACCTGACTCAGTTACACAAGGTCTGTCAGGAGGAATGGGCCAAAATTCACTCAACTTATTGTGGGAAGCTTGTGGAAGGCTACCCGAAATGTTTGACCCAAGTTAAACAATTTAAAGGCAATGCTACCAAATACTAATTGAGTGTACGTAAACTTTTGACCCACTGGGAATGTGATGAAAGAAATAAAAGCTGAAATAAATCGTTCTCTCTACTATTATTCTGACATTTCACATTCTTCAAATAAAGAGGTGATCCTAATTTACCAAAGATAGGGAATTGTTACTAGGATTAAATGTCAGGAATTGTGAAAAACTGAGTTGAAATGTATTTGGCTAAGGTGTATGTAAACTTCCAAATTCAACTGTATGCTATTTAACAGACTCTTTTATCCAAAGCAATTTACAGTCATGCTTGCATACATTTTGCACATGGGTGGTTCTGGGAATTGAACTCACTACCCTGGTGTTACAGGTGCCATGCCCTACCAGCTGAGCTACAAAAGATAACATGCCATGAACGATATATCGGTGCTACCCAGAAGGATTCTCTCTTTGTGGGAATGAATATAGCATTCACTGTTCTGTTCCTAACAGTGGCTTTTGAAATGCTAGCCGCGTACTGGAGTAGCTGAGACGATTCTAATGTAGGAGGACATGGTTGGCTTTGTAAGGAGAAATCAGAGATCTCTATATCAATGGATTGTACTAATACATCAGTTGATGTCCTCTACTTATTCCAGTCCTTCTGTATTTAGATGGTGGTGTTATGGTGTGAATACAGAGGTATATTCTCTGAATGTGTGAGAGTGCAGCCGTTTCTAATAAGGCTTTTGACATTCCCGTGATTGTAATGATAAATATGATTACCCCTCTCTGCTTGATGAACTCTCGCCCCTCCTCTTCCTCTCCACCCTTTTCTCTCCTTTCTCTCTATCCCCTTTCTGCTCCTCCACCTTTAGTCGGTCCTGTTCAATGGTCTCATGACATTATTGACATTAATGTAGATATCAGTGCCCCTGCTTCTCAGCTGAAAAGGAGACACAAGACTGGTTTATCGCATGGACTTTCACTGAATACAATGAGACTGAATAGGAATGAGGAGGGGTGTCTGAATATAATGAGACTGAATAGGGTTAAGGAGGGGTGTCTGAATACAATGAGACTGAATAGGGTTGAGGAGGGGTGTCTGAATACAATGAGACTGAATAGGGTTGAGGAGGGGTGTCTGAATATAATGAGACTGAATAGGGTTGAGGAGGGGTGTCTGAATATAATGAGACTGAATAGGGTTGAGGAGGGGTGTCTGAATATAATGAGACTGAATAGGGTTGAGGAGGGGTGTCTGAATACAATGAGACTGAATAGGGTTGAGGAGGGGTGTCTGAATAGAATGAGACTGAATAGGGTTGAGGAGGGGTGTCTGAATACAATGAGACTGAATAGGGTTGAGGAGGGGTGTCTGAATATAATGAGACTGAATAGGGTTGAGGGGGGGTGTCTGAATACAATGAGACTGAATAGGGTTGAGGAGGGGTGTCTGAATACAATGAGACTGAATAGGGTTGAGGAGGGGTGTCTGAATACAATGAGACTGAATAGGGTTGAGGAGGAGTGTCTGAATACAATGAGACTGAATAGGGTTGAGGAGGGGTGTCTGAATACAATGAGACTGAATAGGGTTGAGGAGGGGTGTCTGAATACAATGAGACTGAATAGGGTTGAGGAGGGGTGTCTGAATACAATGAGAGACTGAATAGGGTTGAGGAGGGGTGTCTGAATACAATGAGACTGAATAGGGTTGAGGAGGGGTGTCTGAATATAATGAGACTGAATAGGGTTGAGGAGGGGTGTCTGAATACAATGAGACTGAATAGGGTTGAGGAGGGGTGTCTGAATATAATGAGACTGAATAGGGTTGAGGAGGGGTGTCTGAATACAATGAGACTGAATAGGGTTGAGGAGGGGTGTCTGAATACAATGAGACTGAATAGGGTTGAGGAGGGGTGTCTGAATATAATGAGACTGAATAGGGTTGAGGAGGGGTGTCTGAATATAATGAGACTGAATAGGGTTGAGGAGGGGTGTCTGAATACAATGAGACTGAATAGGGTTGAGGAGGGGTGTCTGAATATAATGAGACTGAATAGGGTTGAGGAGGGGTGTCTGAATACAATGAGACTGAATAGGTTTGAGGAGGGGTGTCTGAATAGAATGAGACTGAATAGGGTTGAGGAGGGGTGTCCGAATATAATGAGACTGAATAGGGTTGAGGAGGGGTGTCTGAATATAATGAGACTGAATAGGGTTGAGGAGGGGTGTCTGAATATAATGAGACTGAATAGGGTTGAGGAGGGGTGTCTGAATATAATGAGACTGAATAGGGTTGAGGAGGGGTGTCTGAATAGAATGAGACTGAATAGGGTTGAGGAGGGGTGTCTGAATACAATGAGACTGAATAGGGTTGAGGAGGGGTGTCTGAATACAATGAGACTGAATAGGGTTGAGGAGGAGTGTCTGAATACAATGAGACTGAATAGGGTTGAGGAGGGGTGTCTGAATAGAATGAGACTGAATAGGGTTGAGGAGGGGTGTCTGAATATAATGAGACTGAATAGGGTTGAGGAGGGGTGTCTGAATACAATGAGACTGAATAGGGTTGAGGAGGGGTGTCTGAATACAATGAGACTGAATAGGGTTGAGGAGAGTGTAGCTCAACTTCATCCAGTGTGAAGTAATCGGTAGCTTGGTAAACTATATTTTCAGAGTAGCTTCCCCAACACTGGTTGGGTGTGAGTGTGTAGGATGTGCGAGTTGATGCCAGTACGTAGTAGCTAGGTCCAGCTGGGGCTGTCTGGTAGGCACAGACACATTATGCCATCACCAGTGCTGTGTCACCTCTCCAGCCAACACACACTTACATGACTCTATACTCCAAGCATGTGGACATACAAACATTTTGAAACCTACATATGTGGGCAAACCACATGTAACTGTACAGTACGTACGCATGAAATAATAATGTCTCGTTTAGTTTTTAAACCCACACACACCATTATAAATATATGACTAGTTTCCTGTTTGGCTGGGGGATTGTAATGCAGGTCATTTCATACTTTTCTTACATTTTATACACTGCTTTATTGGTTTCATGGCTCTAGGTAAAGAAGTGTTGTGTTCAGTAACAGAGGAGTCTGACGTGTGTGTGCGTGTGTGTGCGTGTGTGTGCGTGTGTGTGCGTGTGTGTGTGTGTGTGTGTGTGTGTGTGTGCGTGCGTGTGCGTGTGTGTGTGTGCTCGAGCTGTGAATTCGGCAGCAGCAGAATGTACCATTTTACTCCATTGTAAGGGGGAAGGAGTAAGGTATTTAAGGGAGATTTACTGTGTCTCCTCTGTGTCCCCCTCGGTTCGAAGCACATGGTTCTTTCCGCTTTCCAACCAAACGACAGTAAACAGTGCTCTCAGCCACCTTATCCCCACCCTCACCCTCACCCCCTCTCTCTCCTCCCTACCCCCGTTGCGTGATTAGTGGGGAAGTCTTGTATTTGGGATAACTGACAGACAGATCCAAACCTGAAGCTTCCCACAGCAGCTGGATCTCTGTCTCTCTTATTCTCTCTCTCTGCCTGTCAGCTTACCTCTGGTGGTGTGTATCAGACACGCCCCCTCCTCTCGCTCTCTCTCTCTCTCTCTCTCTCTCTCTCTCTCTCTCTCTCTCTCTCTCTCTCTCTCCCTCTCTCTCTCTCTCTCTCTCCCTATCTATCTATATCTCCCTCTTTCTATCCACACACAAACACACAGTCCAAACATCAGATGCAGAGTTCCGGGGAGTGGGGCTCTGAATGTAGATCAGGACCAGTTCATATGGTGGTTGTAGCTGGAGGCATAGAGGACTAGTGGCTACACCTCTCTCTTTCTCTCTTCTTTCCTTCCTCCTCCTCTGCTTTCCCGCAGAGTTGTGGGAGCAGACGGCTCGGCTCCAACGTCTTCCTGCTCTCCGCGGAAAGTCACCCGTTGGGAATCAATTTATTTTAACCCTTCGCTGGCGCTACTGCTCTTTGGGACTCTGGGAGTCTTTGGGGGAATTTTAAAGGAGGTTTGGGTTGATTTTGTCTGAAATCACTGTAGTAGGAGGTAGCAGGCAGCCATGGCGCACGCCGCTGCCCACATTAAGAAGTCCAGAGTGGAGCTGGTGGAGCAGCAGGGTCCTGACCTGAAGGCTCTGGAGAAAGCCCGTCAGAGGAGGATACGTTCCCGTGGAACGGGCCGAGCGCAAACGCAAGGTACGTGGCTAGACAGCTCGGTACCCATAATGCTTTGCCTTCACCTGCCCATTCTCACATCCAACACCTCCTGATCATTACCTTCCACACAGTTATATACCTTCTCACCCCGTAATCAACCACAGCATCCAGGTATGAGGAGAAATACCCATCTTCCATCATTCCGCCCATCTTCCATGTCTAAACCACTATCTACACCACCACCACCATCTAAACCTACACCACCACCACCACTATCTACACCACCACCACCACCATCTAAACCTACACCACCACCACTAACTACACCACCACCACCACCACTATCTACACCACCACCACTAACTACACCACCACCACCACCACTATCTACACCACCACCACCATCTAAACCTACACCACCACTATCTACACCACCACCACCATCTAAACCTACACCACCACCACCACTATCTACACCACCACCACCACTATCTACACCACCACCACCACCATCTACAACACCACCACCACCATCTAAACCTACACCACCACCACTATCTACACCACCACCACCATCTAAACCTACACCACCACCACCACCATCTACAACACCACCACCACCACTATCTAAACCTACACCACCACCACCATCTAAACCTACACCACCACCACCACCATCTAAACCTACACCACCACCACCACTATCTACACCACCACCATCTAAACCTACACCACCACCACCACTATCTACACCACCACCACCACCACCACTATCTACACCACCACCACCATCTAAACCTACACCACCACCACTATCTACACCACCACCACCACTATCTACACCACCACCATCTAAACCTACCACCACCACCATCTACACCACCACCACCACTATCTACACCACCACCATCTAAACCTACACCACCACCACCACTATCTACACCACCACCATCTAAACCTACACCACCATACCATCTAAACCTACACCACCACCACCACTATCTACACCACCACCACCATCTAAACCTACACCACCACCACCACTATCTACACCACCACCACTATCTAAACCTACACCACCACCACCACAATCTACACCACCACCACCATCTAAACCTACACCACCACCACCATCTAAACCTACACCACCACTATCTACACCACCACCACCACCACTATCTACACCACCACCACCACTATCTACACCACCACCATCTAAACCTACACCACCACCACCATCTAAACCTACACCACCACCCTCACCACTATCTACACCACCACCACCATCTAAACCTACACCACCACCACCACTATCTACACCACCACCACTATCTAAACCTACACCACCACCACCACTATCTACACCACCACCACCATCTAAACCTACACCACCACCACCATCTAAACCTACACCACCACCACTATCTACACCACCACCACCACCACTATCTACACCACCACTATCTACACCACCATCTACACCACCATCTACACCACCACAAACATCTAGACCACCATCTACACCATCACCACCATCTACACCACCACCACCACCAACTACACCACCACCACCTACACAACCACCACCATCTACACCACCACCATCTTCACCAGCAACACCATCTACACCTCCACCAACTACAGCACCACCATCTACACCACCACCTCCACCATCTACACCACCGCCACCACCTACACCACCACCACCAACTACATCACCACCACCACCTACACCGCCACCTACACCACATTCTAAACCACCACCATCTACACCACCATCTACACCACCACAAACATCTAGACCACCATCTACACCATCACCACCATCTACAATACCACCACCAAATAGACCACCACAATCTTCACCACCATCTTAAACATCAGTACCACTACCACCATCTACACGAACATCTACACCACTACCACCATCTACACCACCAACACTATCTACACCACCACCACCATCTACACAACCACCACTACCATCTACATCACCACCACCATCTACACCTCCACCACCACCACCACTATCTACACCACCACTATCTACAACACCACCACCATCTATACCTCCACCACCACCACTATCTACACCACCACCATCTACACCTCCACCACCACCACCACTATCTGCACCACCACCACTATCTACACCACCACTATCTACAACACCACCACCATCTATACCTCCACCACCACCACCATCTACACCACCACAATCTACACCACCAATATCTACACCACCACCATCTACACCACCATCTACACCACCATCACCACCATCTACATCACCACCATCTACACCACCACTATCTACACCACCACCATATACACCACCACCATCTACACCACCACAAACATCTACACCACCATCTACACCACCACCATCTACACCACCACCATCTACACCACCATCTACACCACCACCATCTACACCACCACCATCTACACCACCACTA
Organism: Oncorhynchus nerka; assembly: GCF_034236695.1. Classification (NCBI taxonomy): domain Eukaryota; kingdom Metazoa; phylum Chordata; class Actinopteri; order Salmoniformes; family Salmonidae; genus Oncorhynchus; species Oncorhynchus nerka. Next base: position 58,338,567 of record NC_088403.1, read on the forward strand.
TCTACACCACCACCATCTACACCACCACCATCTACATCACCATCACCACCATCTACACCACCACTATCTACACCACCAATATCTACACCACCACCATCTACACCACCACTATCTACACCACCATCACCACCATCTACATCACCACCATCTACACGACCACAAACATCTACACCACCACCATCTACACCACCACTATCTACCACCACCACCACCATCACCCACCATATACACCACCACCATCTACACCACCACCATCTACATCACTACAACATCTACACCATCACCACCATCTACACAACCACCACCAAATACACCACCACAATATTCACTACCATCTTAAACACCACCATCACTACCCCCATCTACACCACCAACACCATATACACAAACATCTACACCACCACTACCACCATCTACACCACCACTACCACCATCTACACCACCACCACCATCTACACCACCACCACCACTATCTACACCACCATCTACACAACCACCACAACCATCTACACCACCACCACCACCACTATCTACACCACCATCTACACAACCACCACCACCATCTACACCACCACCACCACCATCTACACCACCACCATCTACATCACTACAACATCTACACCATCACCACCATCTACACAACCACCACCAAATACACCACCACAATATTCACTACCATCTTAAACACCACCATCACTACCCCCATCTACACCACCAACACCATATACACAAACATCTACACCACCACTACCACCATCTACACCACCACCACCACCATCTACACCACCACCACCATCTACACCACTACCACCTCCACCTCCACCACCACCACCCCGCCATCAACTACAGCACCACCTACACCACCACCACCACCATCTACACCACCACCACTATCTACACCAACACTATCTACACCACCATCTACACCACCACCACCATCTACACCACCATCTACACCATCACCACCATCTACACCACCAACACTATCTACACCACCATCTACACCACCATCTACACAACCACCACTACCATCTACATCACCACCACCATCTACACCTCCACCACCACCACAATCTACACCACCACCACCATCTACACCACCATCTACACCATCACCACCATCTACACAACCAATACTATCTACACCACCACCACCACCATCTACACCACCATCTACACAACCACCACTACCATCTACACCACCACCACCATCTACACCTCCACCACCACCACTATCTACACCAACACTATCTACACCACCATCTACACCACCACCATCTACACCACCATCTACACCATCACCACCATCTGCAACACCACCACCAAATACACCACCACAATCTTCACCACCATCCTAAACACCACCAGCACTACACCACCACCACCATCTACACAAACATCTACACCACTACCACCATCTACACCACCACCATCTACACCACCAACACTATCTACACCACCACCACAACCATCTACACCACCACCATATTCACCAGCAACACCATCTACGCCTCCACCACCACCAACTACAGCACCACCACTATCTACACCACCACCACCTCCACCATCTACACCACCACCATTCAACACCAACACCATCTTCAACACCATCTACACCACCACCACCAAAATATACATCTACACCACCGCCATCTACACCACCACAATCTACACCACCATCTACAATGCCACCACCATCTACACCACCACTATCTTCACCACCATCTACACCACCACCACCACCATCTACACCACCACCAGTACCATCTACACCACCACCATCTACACCATCTACACCACCACCACCTTCTTCTCCACCACCACATCTACAATGCCACCACCATCTACACCACCACCACCAGCATCTACACCACCACCACAATTTACACCACCACCACCTACACCACCATCTACACCATACCATCTGCACCATCTACACCACCACCACCTTCTTCACCGCCACCAGTGCCATCTACACCACCACCATTTACACCATCTACACAACCACCACCTTGTCCACCACCACATCTACACCACCACCATCTACATCACAATCTACACCTCCATCTTCAACGCCACCACAATCTACAACGCCAACACCATCTACACCACCATCATAATTTACACCACCATCTACACCATCACCACCACCACCAGCATCTACACCACCACCACAATTTATACCACCACCACCACCAGCATCTACACCACCACCATCTACACCACCACCACAATTTACACCACCACCACCATCTACACCACTACCATCTACACCACCACACCCACTGCTTAGCTAACCACATTTAAAGGACGAGGAATACCCATTCTTAAGCTGCCATCTCTCCAACCAATAGCACCAAGAGTCAGAAGTTCACCACCATCTCTGAATGTGCTACCCTTCCCGCATATCCATGCTCAGAAAGGTGCCCATCTCTGCCCATGGACAGGCATCCTCCCTGGGCATCCTCCTCTGGCACACAGAGAACAACGATGCTGCAATCAGCCTGTGCTATAGTCCTTGTGCGTTGCCAGTCAGTCTACACAGAACCTTTCTACACCCCAGGCTGATTGCAGCATAGATTCATTATTCTCTGTGTAGTGCATACATATATATGTGTTGAGGGACTCCCTGGTGTTCCAGTACATGATGTGTTGAGGGACTACCTGGTGTTCCAGTACATGATGTGCCGAGGGACTACCTGGTGTTCCAGTACATGATGTGTTGAGGGACTACCTGGTGTTTCAGTACATGATGTGCCGAGGGACTACCTGGTGTTCCAGTACATGATGTGTTGAGGGACTACCTGGTGTTTCAGCACATGATGTGTTGAGGGACTACCTGGTGTTCCAGTACATGATGTGTCGAGGGACTACCTGGTGTTCCAGTACATGATGTGCCGAGGGACTACCTGGTGTTCCAGTACATGATGTGTTGAGGGACTACCTGGTGTTCCAGTACATTATGTCTTGAGGGACTACCTGGTGTTCCAGTACATGATGTGTTGAGGGACTACCTGGTGTTTCAGCACATGATGTGTTGAGGGACTACCTGGTGTTCCAGTACATGATGTGTTGAGGGACTACCTGGTGTTTCAGCACATGATGAGTTTTTCTTATTGACTGGGATGTCCTGTGGTGCTCCGTGTGACACAACTGGGTCAGGGTATAGAGCGAGTTTGTGTGTTTGTCTGTGTGTGCGTGTGTGCGTGTGTCTTTTTCTGTTTCTACCCTAACACACAGTGTCCATAGACAGATTAATGACTGTTCTGCTGTGTCTAAGGAGATTGTATTGGAAAATAACACCTGCTCACATATCAAGTCATTACTGTGAACACTGTGTGAGCTATTGTGAACCACACCTTATTTTGAGCCGGCGTTGCCTTGGCCACTGGCATGGTGTGACATTTGTGTGTTCGCTGAAGCATTACTATACTGAGTGTGTGGTTGTCCAATTGATGAAGCCAAAATAACAAAGAGAACAGCAACATACATGGATAGGCTAACCACCCAGTAGAGTACTCAAACAGCAACATACATGGATAGGCTAACCACCCAGTAGAGTACTCTAACAGCAACATACATGGATAGGCTAACCACCCAGTAGAGTACTCTAACAGCAACATACATGGATAGGCTAACCACCCAGTAGAGTACTCTAACAGCAACATACATGGATAGGCTAACCACCCAGTAGAGTACTCTAACAGCAACATACATGGATAGGCTAACCACCCAGTAGAGTACTCTAACAGCAACATACCCATGGATATAGGCTAACCACCCAGTAGAGTACTCTAACAGCAACATACATGGATAGGCTAACCACCCAGTAGAGTACTCTAACAGCAACATACATGGATAGGCTAACCACCCAGTAGAGTACTCTAACAGCAACATACATGGATAGGCTAACCAACACATGGATAGGCCAGTAGAGTACTCTAACAGCAACATACATGGATAGGCTAACCACCCAGTAGGTACTCTAACAGCAACATACCTAACCACCCAGTAGAGTACTCTAACAGCAACATACATGGATAGGCTAACCACCCAGTAGAGTACTCTAACAGCAACATACATGGATAGGCTAACCACCCAGTAGAGTACTCTAAACCAGACAATAGACTCTGCATGTCAGAACGAACCCTTAGGCTACTTTGTTCTACGTTCTAACCAGCATCAATCCAGTCGTCAGATTTAGACACAGGGCCCTTTTACCTGCTGGGGATTTGCTGCGTGTTGTTTTTGTGTTTGTATTTGGTTGTCCCCCTCTGTGCTACTGTTATTCACTGGAGTCACAGCATATTAGGATGACTGGGATCATCGGTCTGCTCTCTCTGATGTGGTGAACACTACAGTCCTAGAAGATATATTTGTATATCGATTTTTGGGATTGGGGAACAACCGCCAAGTGCTCTGCCTTAAACAATTGACCTCATGTCAGTTCGGTCAAGATGGAAACAGAACTAGGGTTTGTCCTAATGTCCACACTAGCATATCACTGAGTATGAACTATGAAGCAATAAGCATGCATTCTAAGTAGTGTGCTAGTATGGACATTGGAACTTGTCTGTTTGGAGCGCTTCAAAGTCACAGGAGTTGAGGGGGATAGACCAGGGCTGTCAAACGTATTTTCCCCACAGGCCGCATTCGGTCTTTGCCGAGGTATGGAGGGCAGTACTGAAAATGGATCCGTTGCTTTTACAGTTTTTGATGCTCCCTGACTGTGTAGCTTTAGTTTTGACAACTGTTATCAAGCTGTACACAGTGAAGAGACTATAAATGACTGTTATCAAGCTGGACACAGTGAAGAGACTATAAATACAATAAATCTACTACTTTGCATTATGAGCATCACACACGTTATTTCTGAGTATAGTAGACCAAGTTTATCCGGCAGTGGTCTGCCATATTATACAGTGTGAATAGGAGACAAAATATCAGTACATAGCATCAGATCAATATTCCTGTGGCCTTTCCGTGTCAGGAGAGGGAGAGGGGGATCAGAGGAGAGGAGGAGGGCAGCAGGGGTCTCCCAATGATCAACTCTCACTGGGCGACCACTCAATACCCCCCTCTGTCCCTATAATTCTCTCTCATTCTCTCTCTCTCTCTCTCTCTTTCTCTCCCCTCCCAACATAAACACATGTCCCTCGGGATATGAATGGTTTAATGCATCACCAGTCTCTAAGCAGACTGTCACCTCTCAGTGTAATATCTTTATAGGGCTCTGTCTCCATCTCTGTTGCCAACTAGTACAAAGACCAGATGTTGTCATTGTGAGAGCAATGGCTGTCATTTCATTCATGAAACTATGTGTCCAGACTCAACTACTGAACCGAAGATCATGTCCCTTCATCACCTCTCTGACCTGTACTGGCAGCGGTGTGACAAGCCCAGTGCTTTATCTCTTAGTCTGGTGCAGGCATGTGCGACCCATCACATTTTTAGCTAAAGGAAATGAATAAAATATATCTATATTTTTTGTATGTTATATTCTATATTTTTTTCCATGTTATTTTGACATTAGTACGTGTCACATATCAGTTTGCAAACAATGTAAAACTGTTTTTTTTTTCAAATCATTGAGTTAATAAAGCCACATACAAACATGGTTTATTTTTTACTTTCTTGAGTAAGGCAGGTTCAAAATACAGGTGTTTCTTCCTAGCTCAGTGCTTTCTGTGGTGGTGGGGCAGTCAGTGGAAAAAATATGGAGAGTAGGGGTTGGTAATGTTCTCTAGTTGCGCCGTGATTGGCTCAGTGTTCTGTCACTCATGGGGACACTACGTCACCGCCAAGTCTAAGGGTAGAGCTCGAAAATTCAAGCCCCTTGGGTCCTGCCATAGAGTTACATTAGAAGTGCCCATCCAAGAAGGCTCAAGGTCATTGGCAGCAGATAAAATGATGTCAAATCACGTTATATCTACAGTAGCTTTGATTGGACTGATCATGTCAACATTATACTTTCAAAATCTTAGCTAGCAGTCATCATCATAAATCAAGTCGACACTCTACTGGCAAATCCTTTTAATAATTTTCATATGAAGAGAAATAATGAAGAGAAATTAAAGATAAAACGTATCTGTGCTCATCAGCCATTGGACATAAACATTACACAACAAGTTGTACATCTCAAATTCAACAATGGTCTGGAAGGAATCAGTAGCTACCTGCAAGCATTGCAAAGCATTCATTAGCCTGCTATTCAGTGCAGTGGCTGTGTCGTACAAGTCTGGGATTAAGGGTCTCTTTTCCAAGCTTAAAATTATAAACATTCAACATTGGCCATGCTGTCAATCCAACATGATTTCTGCCACGCACAAAACAACTGTAAACTCGCAACTGGGAAATCCGACTTCGGTGAGTTCAAGACAACTGGGAACTCGGGAAAAAACGAGCTCCGACTGGGAAAATACGTTTTGAAAGGTCATCCAACTCGGAATTGTAAGTCAGGAACTCGGGCCTCTTTCTAGAACTACGACTTGAAGATCACTGACGTCCTCATGATTCAACCTTGTTTTATTCCCAGTTGTCTTCGCCTACTGTTCTGACTTGGTGGTGCACATGTGACCTGTTTTAGAGAAATGTAGTCATTGAATATTGTAAGAGCTTTCATTGTCTGCTTATATGCCCCCTTTTATTTATTGTACGGTTCTGACTTGATGTACATGTTCTGAATTCTGTCGCTGTACATTTCAAAAGTGGTGAACAAATAGTTATATTAACTACGTCGGTCCTAGCGCACTCAATTAATGTCTTAATGGAAATGACGGATTGCCTCTTATCCGCTTGTCGTCACATTATGCCAGAATTTGTATGTCTCAATTGTCAGTAGAAACCACATTTGTTTAAGCAAGTCACCATATCAGCTGTGTTTTTTTAAAGGTAGTAAACGAGGCTGAATGAACTGTTTTGCTGCCAGACAAGGCTCTGCTGATAGCCAGGTGTAGCAGTGGTAAGGTGTTGGGACTGCTGTTGGGACTCCGCTTTTGGGACAGCTTTATGTAGACCCTAACAGTTTGTGGGTACCGTTTGTCACCGTTATAGTGCAATTCATGTATTGTTTAGTGTTGTGTTGTGTAGTGGCTTTGCTGGCATGCATCCCCATTTTTGTTTGCCCCACCAATATTGACATGCTAAAATCGCCACTGGGTGCAGGACAGAAGATGTATGTTGTAATTGCATCACTGAGGGCTTAACCAAAGTAAACACTACCCTGTCCAACAGGGGGAAGGGAGAAACATTGAGATTCAGTGAAAAACATCCTGTCTCCCATCTGTGTGTTTTGGCCAGGAGGCCCGGTCCTCTCTCACCATGCTAGTGTAGCTATGTATTCAGATTCAGAAAAGTTTCATATCCTCGAAGAGGCAATTCATCTGCAGCAGTCATAAAACATATAACATCTAAAAAATTAAATACCAAAGGATGTTTACAAATAATTAGGCAGGTTAAGTGCAAGTCCATAGTGCAAGTGCAGTTAGTCCAACATTTGTTAAGATGCAGAATTGCATTTGGAGTAAAAGTCTTGGCCCTATGTGTTTTATAGCTTAGGTAGTCTGTACCAGTGTCCAGAGGGATGGAGCTGGACTTCAGAGTGGAGTGGATGGGAAGAGTCAACCGCTATTTTATTGGCTTTATACTGTAGAGGGTAGTTCTTGCTGTTGCTGCCCCATGATTTTTCCACAAGTCCTGACTATCTTGCCCAACCTATTTTTCTGTGCAATCTTGATATTCCCAAACCAGCAGGTCAAGCAGTAGGATAGAATTCTCTCAATTAATGATTTATAAAAGAGAACCATGATGGTTAGATCAGCATTAAAAAAAGCACAGTTTTCATAGGAAGTACAGTCTCTGTTGGCCTTTCTTAAAAATAGTGACAGTACACTGATCCCAGGACAGCTTGTTGTCAATTACTAGCCCAAGGTGTTTGTTCTCCTCCACTATTTCTCGCCTTTTATCAGTGATGGTGTGTGCATGGTAGTGTTCCTTCGAAAGTCCTTCACTGTGCCCTTTGTTCTTGATGTATTTAATATTAGATGGGATGACTCACACCAGACAGTAAAATCATTCAGAGCCGGTCCGTGCTCCATCTCTCCTTTCGAGAAGACTGACCAAAGCAATATCGTCAGCATATTTGATCCGGTGGCGCCCTGGGAACCGGCTCCGGCAGCTGTCTGTATACAGTATGTATAGTACTGGTGAAAGAACACTGCCCTGTGGGGTTCCAACTGAAGTAGTGTGCACCTCAAAGAGTATGTTGCCAACTCGTACCTGCTGAGACCTATCAGTTAGGAAGTTGGTGATTCATGTGATAAGCACAGCATCAAGTCCGAAGTCTCCTCTCAGTCTGTCCGCGAGGACCAACAGATTGATTGTGTTAAATGCTGAGGAGAAATCTGCAAACATGGTACACACATGGGTTTTACTGCCCTCCAAATGCATGTACAACAGATGTGAGAGCGAGAGGATGGCATCATCAGGCCCTCTCTCTGTAAAAGGATTAATGCAAATTGGAGGGGGTCAAGAAGGTGTCAGGTGGTGTTGATTATGTATGCCTTGATGATCTTTTCAAGAGATTTGTGTGGAAAGTGTCCTCTATCTGTGGAAAGGGAAAAGGTAACCAAAGCTAGGAAATTATGGTTATTTCTAGCCAAATAGCTGATGGTATCATAACAGTGACAGGAAGTCAGTGGTCATAAGCTGACATCAGTTGGCATGACTAGTTGTGACATCAGTTGTTTCGGTCATTTCTGGGAGCTGCCATCACCCTTTTTTTTAATATACTACAAGCAATCCATTTTTACTTACTTTCTGAGTTTAAATTCCATTCCACCCCTTTTGTGTGCTCTTACCCAGTTGTGCGATGGGCCAAGTTGGGGTACTTTGAGTGTACACATCCAGTGTTAATCCTCACAGTTTGAGTTTACACGTTCCCTCCCTGCATCAGTGTACTATGGTCACCCACTGACAGAGTGCATCAGGGCTGCTCACGGTGTACTAATAACACACAGGAGTGAGATTACACTAAAAGTTCTCCCTGACATAGAGGTGCAGGTTTCTCATAAATGTTGAGGATTTTCAGTGGTTGTTGTTTCCGTGGGTCACACAAAGCTAAATTAGCATGACATGAGCTGAATTAAATGTAAAAGACTGTGAGAATAAAACGTTTGCTATACGCTCAGTGCTCCTTTGACATTTCACAGAGGTACTCTTGTTTTTGTGAGAAATCTTTAAAAAAGAGAACAAAATGTATACTAATATATGAAAATACTACATGACATGTCTCAAAATCGTCATCTATCTAAGTTCTACAGGAAACTGAGCCTGTCAGGTAGTAGCCTTACTTCTTGCACAGAATCCAACCTAGCTGACGGCGATGCAATATTCCTGATTTTTGACCACATTTTTTCTTTTGCCTCCTTCGATTTAGTCACCCTAATTCTGGCCATCCTACAAGTGTAAAAACATATTATTAGGATAATCCAAATACAGTGTCACGTGACAAATAAACCTTGATTTGATATGAGGTTTGGACCATTGGTTTTCTTAGAGGATTATCTACACAGCTAACATATATTACCCATTGGTCAAAATATGTGTTTTTGATTGGACACCCTATCCTATGCGATACACGTTTTGTGGACGGATTCAAGAGAACCAGGGATGGGGACACCACTGCTGTGCTTACCCCAGCAAACTGGACCTGTGCTGGGTAGAGGAACCAGGATTGTGGCCTGGATGTGGAGATCTGGAGGATGACAGGGAGATGTCCTTGGTAAAAGCTGTACTGATGAATAATTGAACAGTGTGTCTGTCCTCAGACGGCGACACAGCAACACAGACTACAATCTTCTTTGATGCATTACTAAGTGAGTGGTGGTACATCCAGCAGTTGCCATACCAGGCAGTGATGCAACCCGTCAGGATGCTCTCGATGGTGCAGCTGTAGAACCTTTTGATGATCTGAGGACCCATGCCAAATCTTTTCAGTCTCCTGATGGGGAATAGGTTTTGTTGTGTCCTCTTCACAACTGTCTTGGTGTGCTTGAACCATGTTTGTTTGTTGGTGATGTGGACACCAAGGAACTTAAAGCTCTCTACCTGCTCCACTACAGAATGGGGGTGTGCTCGGTCCTCCTATTGTTCATCTACTCATGCACATTCACTTACTGTACCATCGGTTATTACTGAAGACTGAGCTACGGTATCAGTGGTGGCTGGTGGCACTTTAAATGGGGAGGACGAACTGATAGTATTGCCTGGAATGGACTGAATGGAATGGTTTAAACACATCAAACGCATGGATGAATTTGATATCATTCCATTAAGTCCATTCCATCCATTATTACGAGCCATCCTCCCCTCACCAGCCTCCTGTGTATGATATGTATGCTTATACAAGACAAAGACTCTGCAAATATTGTAAATTTTGGGTGATCGGCTAAAATGGCTAGAACTGATAGAGCGAGAGAGATATAATTTATCTAAGCCACGCTCTCTCACTACGCTCTGCCTCCCACCTTCCTGCCCTCTCCTTCCTCCTCCATTTAAACTCCTGTGGATTAGTGTACAGTATGTGCATGTACCCTATGTAGTTCAAAGTGTGTCTGCCGGTATTTCAAGTACTGCAACTACAGTAAACCGTAAAGAGGTTGGATATCGGTTTTCTCTCTGAACTAGTGGAATGTACTGTTGTATTTGTACTTGTTTGACAGCTTAGATCACATGATTCATGTGTATTTGGTGAGTTTTAGATAAAGTATTAGAATTCTCTGTATTTTCATCACTGTGAGTTTGTCAAAAAATCTAGAATTTATTTAGTCGTAGTAATCAGTTTTCTGTCTAGATGTGGTGTGACTACTGGTTTATGGTTCTACTGTATACCATGTTTTGCTCTTAACTGGGATTGGGGAAATCCAGAATTACAGTCTTAATTTATTACAGTCTAAGTGACCATGGTAACCAAAGGGGAATCATGTAGAGTATGTCACAGACAAAGATGATTGTATTGCCATTTTGAAATCTGAATCTGACTTCTACAGAGTCTTCTACAGAGTCTTCTACAGAGTGGACATGCACTGAAAATAGTCTGCTCTTCATCAGTGTTGTGGAGAGAAAAAGGATATCATTATGTTGTATTGTCACATGCAGTGCAGTGAAATGTGATGTTTTACAGGTTCAGCCATAGTAGTACAGCGCCCCTGGAGCAAATTAAGGTTCAGTGCCTTGCTCGAGGGCACATAGACAGATCGCTCACCTTGTTGGCTCAGGTATTCGAACCAGCAACCTTTCGGTTACTGGCCCAACGCTCTAACCACTTGGCTAACAGCCATCCAAGACAAGGGGTATCAATAATGAAATGCAGCAAAACGAGGGAGGTAGAAAGAGCTGGAGGGATGGTGAGAGAACCTAGAGAGAAATGTGAGCGGGGTGTTGATTGGATTTTTACTGCCAGGGTCCAAATGACGGAGTCGAACCACAGGTAGAACCAGCTAGGTCTGATATGTGTAATATTGTTGCTAGCTGCTACTCCCAACCAGCAGTGTGGTATTCATATGAGTCATCCGTTTATCTTTGTCCATTTGTGATCACTGAATATTGATGTCTCTAAGTACTAAGCATTTATCCATACCATCCATCTGTGCAAGAACATCGGTACTTAACTCAAAGTCTCCACTTGGTCTCCTTGAAGAGCTACATTAAGTCACTGTTATGTGGGCGTCCCGACAGCTATTTCCAGCAAGGTTCAGCATCTCAACACACAGTCCGTAGTGCTTCTCCAGTCTGCAGTGTGTTCGCTTGGTAAGGTGTCGTGATAAACTGTGTGCCAGGGATATCTAGTGGTGAGATTAACGTCTCACCAATTAAAATGACCCAGTGACTTCAGTCTCTGTTTAATTTCCCCCGCTGGTCCCAGGCCAGGTTCTAGGGCTGTTTTGGGACAAACGCTGATTCCCTGTCAATACTATTGGTCCACACACTACAGAGTATTGGGCTCCACACTGTGTTCAGCTGCAGAGACCTTGTGTCGGAGGGAAGGGTAGCTCTTGTTGGGGGGTTCAGGTGAAGGGGATGCAGATTACATGGCTGACGGATGATTCAGGATTCACAGTTTTTGGGACCATGAGAAGGGTGAGGGATGTTTGTCTTCAGTGTTTAGGTATGTGTTCAGAGGCCATTTTGATGTTGTGATGAGTGAGTGATTGGGTTTCAGATTTGTTTAGCCCCGAAAACCCTTTGTGTTTTTGTTTTGACTGAATTGGGTATTTGAGGAGATGGGTTCAGCACATTGTAACATTGCATGCATATCAGGGTTACCCTGACTCAGTTTCCACCGATCTCCATTCCCTTTGACCCTGTGCTGGATTGACTTCTCCGCCCCAATTGACGTCCTCACTGACGTCTGGATATATGATGAGTAGCTGTAGGACAACCTCACAGAGAGCCTTTGGACTTTCATTCTGTTCTCTTTCTCTTTTTCTCATTTTCTTTTTGGGGATGGAAAACAAGGCTATTTCTTGGCAAACTACAACTGTAGTGCTGCTGGTTCTTGTAGTTTATATTAGAGGTTCCAGAAGTACTGTGGTGGATGGTTCCAGAAGTACTGTGGTGGATGGTTCCAGAAGTACTGTGGTGGATGGTTCCAGAAGTACTGTGGTGGATGGTTCCAGGAGTACTGTGGTGGATGGTTCCAGAAGTACTCTGGTGGATGGTTCCAGGAGTACTGTGGTGGATGGTTCCAGGAGTACTGTGGTGGATGGTTCCAGAAGGACTGTGGTGGATGGTTCCAGAAGTACTGTGGTGGATTTTATTTTTATTTTTTTGACACACTGAATTCTGTCTGCAAAGTAGTTGGTGAACCAGGCGAGGCAGTAATTTAAAAAACTAAGGCCATTGAGTCTGCCGATAAGAATACGGTGATTGACAGAGTCGAAAGCCTTGGCCAGGTCGATGAAGACGGCTGCACAGTATTGTCTTTTATCGATGGCGTTTATGTGGATGGTTCCAGAAGTACTGTGGTGGATGGTTCCAGGAGGACTGTGGTGGATGGTTCAAGGAGGACTGTGGTGGATGGTTCAAGGAGGACTGTGGTGGATGGTTCCAGGAGGACTGTGGTGGATGGTTCCAGGATGACTGTGGTGGATGGTTCCAGGAGGACTGTGGTGGATGGTTCCAGGATGACTGTGGTGGATGGTTCCAGGATGACTGTGGTGGATGGTTCCAGGATGACTGTGGTGGATGGTTCCAGGAGGACTGTGGTGGATGGTTCCAGGATGACTGTGGTGGATGGTTCCAGGATGACTGTGGTGGATGGTCCCAGGAGGACTGTGGTGGATGGTTCCAGGATGACTGTGGTGGATGGTTCCAGGATGACTGTGGTGGATGGTTCCAGGAGGACTGTGGTGGATGGTTCCAGGATGACTGTGGTGGATGGTTCCAGGATGACTGTGGTGGATGGTTCCAGAAGTACTGTGGTGGATGTGATTGAAAGAGATGAACATCAAGATAGAGGGAGTGGCACACTTGAATTTTGCTAGTTTCGGAAAACACTCTGAGACATTCCTTTTTCACTATTGTAGCTTTCTGCCTCAACACTGTGTATATTATTATTATGTTTTGGTGCTTTTTACCACTTTTCTCCTCAATTCCGTGATATTCAATTGGTAGTTACAGTCTTTTCCCATTGCTGCAACTCCAGTACAGACTAGGGAGATGCGAAGGTCGAGAGCCATGAATCCTCCGAAACACGACCCTGCCAAGCCGGACTGCTCGCTTAACCGGGAAGCCAGCCGCTCCAATGTGTCAGAGGAAATGCTGTACAACTGGCGACCATGTCAGCATGCATGCGTCCGGCCCGCCACAGGAGTCGCTAAATCGCGATGCGACAAGGACATCCTGGCCGGCAAAACCCTCTCCTAATCAGGATGACGCTGGGCCAATTGTGCATCTCCTCATAGGTCTCCCAGTCTCGGCCGGCTGCGACACAGCCCTGGATTGAACCCAGAATCTGTAGTGACGCCTCAAGCACTGCGATGCAGTGCCTTAGACCTCAGTGCCACTCGAGAGGCCTCATCGCTGTGTTAGTCATATCTGTCTGTCTGTCGTCTGAGAGTTTAAACCGTTCCCGGCAGTTTTTTTATCCCTTTGAACAGCACAACTTGAATCATTAAAACAAGCACTTGGGCCTCCCGAGTGGCGCAGTGGTCTAAGGCACTGCATCGCTGTGCTAGCTGTGCCACTAGAGATTCTGGGTTCGAGTCCAGGCTCTGTCGTAGCCGACCGCAACCGAGAGACCCATGGGGCGGCGTACAATTGGCCCAGTGTCGTCTGGGTTAGGGGAGGTTTTGGCCGGCAAGGATGTTCTTGTCCCATCGCACACTAGGGACTCCTGTGGTGGGCTGGGCGCAGTGCATGCTGACACGGTCGCCAGGTGTACTATGTTTCCTCCGACACACTGGTGCGGCTGGTTTCCGGGTTAGGTGGGTATTGTGTCAAGAAGCAGTGCGACTTGGTTGGGTTGTGTTCCTGAGCACGCACGGCTCTCGACCTTCGCCTCTCCCGAGTCCGTACGGGAATTGCAGCGACGAGACTGTAACTACCAATTGGACAACACGAAATTGGGGAGAAAAAGGGTTAAAAAATAATAATAAATGTAATTAAAAAATACACGCACCTCACTCACCGGTGACATGATGTCAACCTCTTGGGTACAGCTGTTGGTTATAAACAGTACAGCATTTGTGATGTCAACCTCTTGGGTACAGCTGTCGGTTATAAACAGTACAGCATGTGTGATGTCAACCTCTTGGGTACAGCTGTCGGTTATAAACAGTACAGCATGTGTGATGTCAACCTCTTGTGTACAGCTGTCGGTTATAAACAGTACAGCATGTGTGATGTCAAAGTCTTTTGCAGCGAGATGATTGGCAAATGGCTCGTCTGGTGCGTCTCTGTCGCCATAATCCATAAAGATGAGGAAAGGGGATGCAGTAGAATAGACACTACGGTAGATAGGCTTGTTAATAAAGGTAATCTTTTGTGATGTAGACAGACACAATATTGATATTAGCATTGGCTAGCTATAATGGCTACTCTTCTTTGGCCCAACTGACCCTTCGCTAAGACTCGCCCCCCTTAGTTACTGTTGCAACCTCGAAACAACATATTCACAGGAAGCCCAATTCACTGTTTCTAACCACTGGTGCAGTCCTCTCACAATGATTTCAAACTGTGTTTTTAATACTCAATGAAATTAAACACAGACTACCCCTTGCTAATCAGGAGACTCTCAGGTATGTTGTGGTGGACTGTCATTTCAATTGCTTCACGTGAACCTGGTAAAACTTAAGGTTGTAGTGTTGCTCGCCACTGGAGGGCTCTGAAAGCACTTTTGGAGCTAACTAGTGCTCTCTGAAATCGTATCCTGATGTTGACAGCAGATGAGAATTTTAATGATAACATGGCTAACTTAGCTAGCTAACATAAAAATAGAAGTTATATTAACTGACTAGCTAGCTAGCGTTAGCAACGTTGGGTGGTCAATAAAACAGAAATAGCTAGCTAACCAGCTGAGCTACCAAACAATGTAACAAAAGTATAATTTCAGATTCGAGAAAATACTCCAACAGGCTTTGCATTTCAGGAACACTGTTCAATTATTTAGCCATAAAAAATTAAAATTGGATGAAAACTCTCCGTTTCGGCAATGCCCTCAATGACTGTCATGAGTTTCAAACGTGAGCTTGTCCGAGGTGTTGGACTCGACGACAGTCATAACGCTCATTGGAGCGTTGCGATTGGCTGCCCAAAGTTCTGGGGCAGGGCTTTGCGAAGGGTCAATCTTTCTCTTACTGTATATGTGTCGTCTCATGTGATATTGATATTAGCATCGGCCATCCATAATGGCTACTTTTCTCCGGCCCAATTCTCCCTCTTTGTATTTGTTGGCTGTCAATTGAGAGTGAAGCCATGGTCAACGCCAGATGAGTAACCATAGATGAACATCTTGTCTGGTCTGGTCTGATATAGCCAGGCAGCTGCCCGGTGGGGAGTTGTGGTTGGTTGAAAGGGGTCTCAATGAAGGGGGAAGGGGTTGGTTAAGCCGCTGAACCAAATCGACCCTAAATCTCCAACATCTGGCCCAGCCTCTGGCCAGTCGGCTTGGCTACAATCTGGCTGCCATGGTAACAGCAGTACTAGACGTTAAGCCGTATACTGTATGGCACTGTGCTCTTCAACACTTAGCCTGCACTAGGTCAGTTCAGGCAAAGCTGTAGGTCTGATTGCCAATCTGTCAGAAACACTTTTTTTTTAAACCTCTATTCAAGCAGAGCCCTGCATGACAAAATCAGCAGCACTTATGGAAAACAATTAGATACACAGATACTACAGTCAAGTCAATATAACATGTAGGATAACATGTACATTTTACGATTTCCAATAGAAATGGCATCTGCCAAAGATGCAGTGTATCTATGATTTAAGAGGGCAAACGTCCTCTCAACAACTGAGCAACCCAGCTGCCTTGTTTCCTTGGCAACATGGACCACCTACTTCTATCATTCATTTGATTTCCATAGTATTTTACAATTAAATGACCTGATTCAATAGGGATGGCCTGAGACCAGGGCAGGAAGAAGATGCATGTATGTCAGGTGTGTCTGAGTGGAACGAATGTATAAACAGCCATGTGGAAACATACCATATACAACATGTTAAATATTACATCAGTGTTTCTTCTTCGGGGCATCAAAGTGCACTACTCCCCACTGTGCAGCATCTCCAGTTTGGCATGCGTTGATCTGTTTGCGCAGTAGCCAGACTATGTCCATTGAGAATCCTAATTGCGTTTGTCTTGCTCATTCCCTTCTAGAAAGCTAAAATGGAAGAGGTGCTTTTTTCCCCCAAGCTAGCCCACCCGACCACACCCACCCGTCTGCTAATGTGGCTGTAATTGGGCAATAGGGTTTTAGGTCGGAGTGCAACCCCTATCCCAGAGCCCTATGCCTCTATACCCCCACTTCTTAACAGTGGTGGAAAAAGTACTAAATTATCATACTTGAGTAAAAGTTAAGATACCTTAAGAGAAAATGACTCAAGTAAAGGTGAAAGTTACCCAGTAAAATACTACTTGAGTAAAAGTCGAAAAGTATCTAATTTTAAATGTACTTAAGTACAATGGTAGAAAAAGACCTCAGTTGTCATAGTTGAGTAAAAGTATGAAGTAAAAGTAAATGCTATACATCAAATTGCTGTATTAAGTAAACACAGTTATTTTTTAATTACAGGGGCACTCCAACACTCCAACATACTTTACAAACACAGTATTTGTGTTTTGTGATTCCGCCAGATCAGAGACAGTAGGGATAACAAAGTGTTATATTGATGGTGCCATAATTCTGTCCTGCTTAAGCATTCTAAATGTAATGAGTACTTTGGGTGTCAGGGAAAATGTAGGAGTAAAAAGTACATTATTATCTTTAGGAATGTAATAGAGGAAAAGTAAAAGTTGTCCAAAATATATGTCTTAGGTAGTAATTTAATGTTTTTTTTAAGTACTTTACACAACTGCTTCTTAAGAAACGTTCTCCTCCTCTCTGTCTCTGTTGTTAAAGCCTCAAAACACTACGTTAATATCACATAGCATAGTGACAGGACTACTGCATTCCCATACAGCAGAAAAACAGCAGCTTCTTTGAGTGCTACTGTAAAACACCCCCCCCTGCAACCATATGGTCTACCACAAATTAAAGCTAGTCGTTGTCTGCTCCGCCCATAGGATTACACATTCATCTCCGCTGTAGCGCTGGGAAAACCTGAAACAAAATCTCTTTTAGATGGAGGCTCCAGTGTTGGGAGGGAAGGTTGGGGGGTTAAGGGGTTGACATTGAGCAGTGGGAGGGGGTGGGGGCAAACTTGGATGGGGGCACTAAGTGACTGGGTTAGTAGGATTGTTTGGTTCCTATCTGTTGTGATACATGTGCTTAGGGGTGGGGTCTGGATCCCTGATACATCATATTAACAGTTTACATCCTGTAACTTATATAGCCTCCCCAATCCTCCTTGCGTGAGTTTCCCTGGCAACAACATTTTAATAAATCTAACCTCTCCCTGACAGCAGCAACCATCTTGTCAGCAATTAAAAGCTCAGAAGTGACTTTGACCGAAACTTGACCTTCCATCACAAGTATAGGGTCATAACAAGGTGAACGAGTCTAAGCATTTTCTGACAGGCGGCTGTTGTCATCAGGACTGCGGCAGCCTTGTGTTCTCAGAAAACCAGTCGTATTCTCAGAACGTCAGATAGCCAGGTGGGGCCCAGACAGGAGGAGTATGAGCGTAGGCAGTTTCCTGCCTTCTGATAGTGTCTGAAGGGCACAACACTCAAAACAGGTGTTAATACACACACAGAGGTCTCCTAAAGAGGAGACCTTACAGTTTATCATAACACAATTTATTAACCCTTTAGCTGCTGCCTTGGCAGGAACTAATGGGGATCCATAATAAACACAAATACTCTGAGGAAGCTTTTGAAGAAGGTTATACTTCTGCTTTGAAAATATTTAATTGCCCTCTCTTCACACTTTTACACAATATCCCTCCAGACGTCTGAGTCTGATAATTGCCATGCAGTATGAGGTCTAAAAATTATTTTGAGTTCTCCTCCTTTTTCATTTCTGAGCTGGCCGCAGTTGTGTGGTTCTTCACAATGAAGTGTTTACTCCCGAACACATTCTAGTGAATGAGAAATATTAGTATATTTTGAAACAGGGAGGGTATTGTTAGGACCGTCGCAATGCCAAGTCACATGTTCAGCCTTTTAAAAAGACCACGGAGAGAATGGCCACATGACGGTATGATCACACACTGCACTGACACACACATACAGGATACCTGGCCTATACATGGGGAACACACACACACACACACACACACACACACACACACACAGTGTATATATATTTATATACACACACACACACACACAAATCTTGTAATGCAGCTGCATCTCAAATGGACAAGTTCACAGTAGAGTACAAGAACGTAGATGGGCCTCTCAGCTGAGATCAAACACTATGGTGGATGAGGGGGTGAATGATCTAACACTATGGTGGATGAGGGGGTGAATGAACAGACCTTATGGTGGATGAGGGGGTGAATGAACATACCTTATGGTGGATGAGGGGGTGAATGAACAGACCTTATGGTGGATGAGGGGGTGAATGAACATACCTTATGGTGGATGAGGGGGTGAATGAACATACCTTATGGTGGATGAAGGGGTGAATGAACAGACACTATGGTGGATGAGGGGGTGAATGAACAGACACTACGGTGGATGAGGGGGTGAATGAACATACCTTATGGTGGATGAAGGGGTGAATGAACATACCTTATGGTGGATGAGGGGGTGAATGAACAGACCTTATGGTGGATGAGGGGGTGAATGAACAGACCTTATGGTGGATGAGGGGGTGAATGAACAGACCTTATGGTGGATGAGGGGGTGAATGAACAGATCTTATGGTGGATGAGGGGGTGAATGAACAGACCTTATGGTGGATGAGGGGGTGAATGATCTAACACTATGGTGGATGAGGGGGTGAATGAACAGACCTTATGGTGGATGAGGAGGTGAATGATCTAACACTATGGTGGATGAGGGGGTGAATGAACAGACCTTATGGTGGATGAGGGGGTGAATGAACAGACCTTATGGTGGATGAGGAGGTGAATGAACATACCTTATGGTGGATGAGGGGGTGAATGAACATACCTTATGGTGGATGAAGGGGTGAATGAACAGACCTTATGGTGGATGAGGGGGTGAATGAACAGACCTTATGGTGGATGAGGGGGTGAATGAATTGCATATCATTAACTCTGAGAGAGACGGATCAATTAAATAAAAAAGGTCTGGCTCTGCCGCCCAGCTTCACCCAATCAATAATCAGTGCTGTAGGCTACACTGTGACACAGAGGACTACGATCACATCATAGGATGATTTATATAGCTGTGACTACTAAGGTTCATGTACAACCTCTCCCCAGCTTCCTTCATCAGGTGAAGACTAGGTTCTACGTCATGGTCACGCTTGCAGTAATACACCGCTAACCCTGTCTCCACCCCTGGTGAACACGGCTAACCCTGTCTCCACCTCCATGGGAGGGAGGGCATTCCACCCTCCTCCTCTGTTTGGGCATGCTACCCTACTGCCGGTCAGTCTGACCAACCTCGTTCCCATGCAGAACATGGCTGGTGGGTGTATGTATAGCTGGAGGGGAGCTGGAATTAGCAATGAGCCAGGGTTAGCGCTTAGCGGCAGTAGTAGATAGACGGTGCTCTTCGAGGGGGAAGAGGACTGCTGGCGAGGCTGACTGGCAGAGTGAGTTTGCTGGCTAAAGGTAGCATCCACCAGCCACTAGCGCTTTAGGGCTGGAAGAGGGGTGGTGGTGGAGGGACACCGGATGACTGGATCATAAGTGGAATTAGTGGAGAAACTTTACACACTTTTGTTGGTTTGTTTACATTTGATGGCGCTGGGGATTGTGACTAGCGGTTGCCATGGGCAACGCAGCAATGTGTAAGGTTTGTGAGGTGGAAAAGGGTTTGAAAGCCGATGGGAGTCAACCGAATCTGGACCAGGCTCCACCAGAGTCAGACTACTACTGCTTTGAACACCATCCTGAGCCTGAGCCTGAACCCCCAATACCGGTAAGACTTGTGGGACACAGACAGAGAACTTGGGCATAACATGTGTTTGAAGACCTGGAGGCACTGTAACGCTCTAGGAGTGTGAAATTCCATGTCATCCCTCCAGTCTCTTGCTTCTCTTCTTTGTACCGGAGCTCTTTCAAAAATAGCTTTTTGCTCTTCTTCTCAGTAATCCCCCAAGGTAGAACCCATGACCATAGGTTTATTTATATGGTGATACCCTCCCCTCCATTATACTGAGACAGTGTATAGGGTGGTGTAGTAGTTTACAGTGGTGGTGGTGGGGGGGGTTATCACTGTGCTCAAAGGCCTCGCCACATCAAAGCGGTGTGGATAGAGATTTCGACAGCCGTGTCAGACACAGGCAGCTGTGTCCTACAAAGGGGGTCACTTGAAGCAGACACAGGTGTAAGACGAGCACTACCAGATCTGTCTGTAATTGGACAGGGCTGTCTGTAAGGACGTTGTGACCCAGATGACCTAAGCAACCTTTAGTGACATTATACCAGCTCAGCATCATTACCTGGGTGACAGAGAGAGAGAGAGACCAATCCCAAGAAACAGCTTGGGTATTTTCATTACCAAACAGTAATGAATATTGATAAAAAGCTGAGATGTATATTGATTTACAGCTCTTCCATCCCTCCCTATAGTACAGTATAATGTACTGCTCTGTGCTAGCTGCAGTTGTGTTCAATACTCCAATCCTCTAACGTCAGTCCATTCCCACAGCAATGACCAGTCCATTCCTATTCCCCTGGAGTCTCCTCCTACCCTCTGTTGCCACCCTGCCTAGTGAGATGAGGGGGAATGGTGTGACTTGGAGGAGTAAGAGTGTAGCCTGGAGTGTGTGTGTGTGTGTGTGTGTCACAGTGTTTTATCATGCGCCTTAATCTCCAAAGGGCGGCCAGTATCATTCTCTGGTGCCATTTTTATGAGCAGACATTGTCAATGCTGTATTGGAATGCAAATGAATTGTAAATGCCCTGCAGAAATATACCGTGGTGTGTAGTAGATGTGTACGGTAGTAGTAGATGTGTACAGTAGTAGGTGTGTAGTACATGTGTACAGTAGTAGGTGTGTAGTACATGTGTACAGTAGTAGGTGTGTAGTACATGTGTACAGTAGTAGGTGTGTAGTAGATGTGTACGGTAGTAGTAGGTGTGTACGGTAGTAGTAGGTGTGTACAGTAGTAGGTGTGTAGTACATGTGTACAGTAGTAGTAGATGTGTACGGTAGTAGTAGGTGTGTACAGTAGTAGGTGTGTAGTACATGTGTACAGTAGTAGTAGATGTGTACGGTAGTAGTAGGTGTGTACAGTAGTAGGTGTGTAGTACATGTGTACAGTAGTAGTAGATGTGTACGGTAGTAGTAGGTGTGTACAGTAGTAGGTGTGTAGTACATGTGTACAGTAGTAGTAGGTGTGTACAGTAGTAGGTGTGTAGTAGGTGTGTTGCATGTGAATGTGTGTGTTTGTAGTCATTCAGTGGCAGCTAAGGTCTGTTCTCTCTGATATGAGGACCCCTACTGTCTTTTACAACGTGGACTATTCCAAACAGCTGGTGGTGTTAGCTAAGAGCATGCCTTCAACTCGACCCCTGACCTCTCACCCCTGACATTCAGCTCTCACTCTCTGTGTCACTAAGTGGACTGTGGAATACAGTTCTGTTTTTTAGTAGTTTTTTTGCTCTTATCGTTGGCTTTGCATTACCATGGTGCTTTTGATCAGACATTGTTTACTTTGTACAATCTCCTGCAGTTTAAAATCGGTCAGTGACACACACACACTATCTTGCCTCGATCTGTCAAGGCTCAGTAAAAAAAACATTAGCCTCTATTTTTGAATTTAGAGTAGGTCTAAATTTAGCGTCCGTAACGAACATGGGTCTAGTGCTAGTTAAATATATGCTAATGAGCCCCCAGGGAGAGCAGTGGTTGGCCGAGACGAGCTGGTGGCCAGCTATATCCTCTCTTGGAATTGGCCCAAATAGGTCTGGCCTAATGTTGATGTTGACGATGTTGACGATGCTAATCACTAATGAGGGGGACTCATTATCACAGGTTAGGAGAAATAACGTGGCAGGGTGGTGACTAAGATAACATATGGAATTTTTTAAAGATGGTTATACCCATGGATCATTTAGTAATTTGAGTTAACATTTTAGGACCTCTATAAACAGAACAAAATGGGTTTATACTACTATAGCACATAGAAACGCATTGAATAACACATTCATAAATGGCAACAAAAGAAAGTGAAATAATGCATCATCAGGAATAAGGGTTAGAAGTGTCTGTCCTATATCTAGGAGACATAAGAAAGCTCTGGACATAAGGGTTAGAAGTGTCTGTCCTATATCTAGGAGACATAAGAAAGTGAAATAATGCATCATAAGGAATAAGGGTTAGAAGTGTCTGTCCTATATCTAGGAGACATAAGAAAGTGAAATAATGCATCATAAGGAATAAGGGTTAGAAGTGTCTGTCCTATATCTAGGAGACATAAGAAAGTGAAATAATGCATCATAAGGAATAAGGGTTAGAAGTGTCTGTCCTATATCTAGGAGACATAAGAAAGCTCTGGACATAAGGGTTAGAAGTGTCTGTCCTATATCTAGGAGACATAAGAAAGCTCTGGACATAAGGGTTAGAAGTGTCTGTCCTATATCTAGGAGACATAAGAAAGTGAAATAATGCATCATCAGGAATAAGGGTTAGAAGTGTCTGTCCTATATCTAGGAGACATAAGAAAGTGAAATAATGCATCATAAGGAATAAGGGTTAGAAGTGTCTGTCCTATATCTAGGAGACATAAGAAAGTGAAATAATGCATCATAAGGAATAAGGGTTAGAAGTGTCTGTCCTATATCTAGGAGACATAAGAAAGTGAAATAATGCATCATAAGGAATAAGGGTTAGAAGTGTCTGTCCTATATCTAGGAGACATAAGAAAGTGAAATAATGCATCATAAGGAATAAGGGTTAGAAGTGTCTGTCCTATATCTAGGAGACATAAGAAAGTGAAATAATGCATCATAAGGAATAAGGGTTAGAAGTGTCTGTCCTATATCTAGGAGACATAAGAAAGCTCTGGACATAAGGGTTAGAAGTGTCTGTCCTATATCTAGGAGACATAAGAAAGTGAAATAATGCATCATCAGGAATAAGGGTT
The DNA here is from genome assembly GCF_034236695.1 of Oncorhynchus nerka. Lineage (NCBI taxonomy): Eukaryota > Metazoa > Chordata > Actinopteri > Salmoniformes > Salmonidae > Oncorhynchus > Oncorhynchus nerka. The sequence goes on from NC_088403.1 coordinate 58,362,461, forward strand.
AGAAGTGTCTGTCCTATATCTAGGAGACATAAGAAAGCTCTGGACATAAGGGTTAGAAGTGTCTGTCCTATATCTAGGAGACATAAGAAAGTGAAATAATGCATCATCAGGAATAAGGGTTAGAAGTGTCTGTCCTATATCTAGGAGACATAAGAAAGCTCTGGACATATTTTTGGTTTCTTGGACACATATTTAACCCCCCTTATTACCTCCATACTTCCATGTATTTGTATGGGTTACCTTCAGAAGAGTCCCATGACACTTGTGGGAGTGTAGAGCAAAACGGAGACCACCGTCGTGTTTGTGAGACTCTCCTCTTTCCATAGTGTGATCATAATAGTTTGTCGGCCACAGACGGTTCGCGAGGAGACCGATTTTTCTTGGTTTGTTGTTGATGTCTCACGGTCTGACAAACGTCGCTGTCGCTCGGCCGCCTTCCACCGCAGATGCGGAACGCCGACATAGGCAGATGTGGTGGATTGAGACTGACACATTTTGATGTGGATTTCTTTATTATGTACACACGAACACACACATGCATACACACGAACACAAACACACACACGAAAACACACACACGAACACACACACGAACACACACACGAACACACACATACACACACACACAAACACACACATACACACACACGAACACACACATGCACACACACGAACACACACATGCACGCACACACACGAACACACACTCGAACACACACATGCACGCACACACACGAACACACACATGCATACACACGAACGCACACATGCACGCACACACACGAACACACACACGAACACACACATGCACACACACGAACACACACATGCACACACACGAACACACACATACACACATGCAGTTAAGGTTGCTGCCAGTCTCCCAGTCCTAGGCACCACAGCGGTGTGACATGGTTGCTGTGTACAACAGATCCCCAGTAAACACTGTTGTCTGTTGTTATTACAGGCTGTAATGAAGTCCAGGAATAGAACGTGTTGTTCCATTGGAGTGTGGTGTTTAAAACCAGCAAAGGACAAGGACAAGGTTGCCCTGTGTGTGTGTATGTGTGTGTGTGTGTGTGTGTGTGTGTGTGTGTGTGTGTGTGTGTGTGTGTGTGTGTGTGTGTGTCGGTGTGTCGGTGTGTGTGTGAGTGAATGATAGAGTCTGCAGAGCACGTGATGTGTGTTGGAGGGTTCTCTGAGGGATATGTGACATCTGTGTTGCCGTGGGCGACCATTCAATCAAGCTTGATTGTGGTGGTTGTGGCACTGGGCAGTGCAGTGACACATACACACGCATACACACACAAACGACGATAACACCTCAACATCCTGCTAATCCTATTGGTCTGGCTCTGGAGAAGAATAGTTTTGAGTGTGTTTGCCGTGAAGCATTACAAGTCATGGTGAACAAAATTCTTAGATTCACACCCTCAGATTATAGAGAGAGAGAGAGAGAGAGAGGCAATGCTCTACACGTAGTCAGAGATTGGAGAGCTGCATGTCTACCGAATGAAATACCCTGTTGTCATGGTTACCGACAGAGGCAGGGCCGCTTGTCTCCCTAGTAATGGGGAGGAGCCAGGATATTTACAACAGGTCGTCATGGGATTTAATATTTTCATTATTTATAAATCATCTACACACTACTACACTGATGAATATACAGAAGTACTCTGTGTAAATGAATGTTTAATGCGATCTCTGTTTAGGAAGGCTTTTGGAGCTGAAATGACATGGTCGGTAAAGTGATGTTACGCATCACAGGTTAGGCTAATGCACCCAGGGATATTATAGACGTCTAGACTAAAGTGTACTGGCTAGACGACATTAGAGAATGTTAAGGTCTAATTTAGGTTATAGCGCTTGTTTTGTAACCTGTGGTTGGCAGATTGGGTGATGAAGGAGAAAGCAGAAACAGACCTGGCAACCAGGCTAGCTCGTATGAGTTGAAATGGGATCTTCCATTAGTTCTCATTCATTCCCTTGTCATCAAGGGGAACTCACTCACAGTGTGAATAGTTCATTTTGTTTCTGTTTAGAATGGCTTATGAATGAACACAATACCGAATACCACTAGGGTAGCCTAGTGGTTAGAGTGTAGAGGCGGCAGGGTAGCCTAGTGGTTAGAGTGTAGAGGCGGCAGGGTAGCCTAGTGGTTAGAGTGTAGAGGCGGCAGGGTAGCCTAGTGGTTAGAGCGTTGGACTAGTAACCGGAAGGTTGCAAGATCAAATCCCCCGAGCTGACAAGGTACAAATCTGTCATTCTGCCCCTGAACAGGCAGTTAACCCACTGTTCCTAGGCCGTCACTGAAGATAAGAATTTGTTCTTAACTGACTTGCCTAGTTAAATAAATAAAAATATCTGATTGAGTACATGACCACCTTTCTCTCTCTGTTCTTACTTTCTCTCTCTCTCTGTTATTCATTTCTCTCAATTAAATTCAAAGGGGTTTATTGGCTTGGGAAACATACTATATGTTTACATTGCTAAAGCAAGTGAAATAGATAATAAACAAAAGTGCAATAAACAATCAAACACGAACAGTAAACATTACACTCTCTCCTTCTCCCTCTCTCTCTCTCTCTCTCTTTCTCTACCAGTCCTACATATCACGACGCCTCATAGGAGTGTTAAATCACACACAAAGCCATAAAACACTCTCTTTCAAAGCCTGGTTCAAGGACACAGAAACTACAGTATATACGTATCTGTACCATCTGTTTGACTTAGTTTCTAGGGGCTTAGCACAACAAAAAAAAGTTTTGGGGAACAATCTGGCATTTATTTTCTTCTGAATTTGAAGTGCTTTGAGTTAAAATAAAAAAAACAGTTTGAGGGCTGTGCTGACCAAAAGTCGCTATGGCAACACACAGACTGCACCGGGATGATTAAAAGATGCCTTGAATAATGTGACTCGGCAGCTAAGAATCCGATGGGATATGATCTGGCTTTCTGCCCCTCACCACACATATACCTTCTCTGATATCTTTTGGTGGTTTGTGAAGAGAGAGAGAGAGAGAGAGAGCAAGATACATTATTCAGCCAAATCTGTAATGTGATTCATTAAAACTTAAATGTCAGCCATTTATTCATTTTTTTACATGTTGAAGTGGTTCTCTTTGGTGAGCTGTGATGCTGCTCTGTGACATGCAAGGTGCATCGGGTTGATATTAAAGGGAATTTGGTCGGTGTAACAAAATGATCCTTGCCCTGTGGGCTGGCTGGACAATCCACAAGCTGTTCCTCTGGACCTCTCCTTCTGTCATAGATAAAGATATCTCTCCCTGGAGAAATCATCTGAGCTGTCTCCACTAGGAACCTCAGGAGAACCCCTCATCTGGGGTAAGGTATCAGCCTCCAGGTTGAGCGGTATCACAAATATATTCACACATCTGACAGAGCTCAACTTGCCATCCTGCTGCTCTGGGAGCTCCTGATTATAGCTACAGCCTCGCGGTTTCTGGGTTTACCTCCAGCTACTGTTTGTGTCAGGTCTCAATGTGGATTGTAGTGTCAGGTCTGAATGTGGATTGTTTCAGGTCTGAATGTGGATTGTAGTGTCAGGTCTGAATGTGGATTGTAGTGTCAGGTCTGAATGGGGATTGTAGTGTCAGATCTGAATGTGGATTGTAGTGTCAGGTCTGAATGGGGATTGTAGTGTCAGATCTGAATGTGGATTGTAGTGTCAGATCTGAATGTGGATTGTAGTGTCAGGTCTGAATGTGGATTGTAGTGTCAGGTCTTGAATGGGGATTGTAGTGTCAGATCTGAATGTGGATTGTTTCAGGTCTGAATGTGGATTGTAGTGTCAGGTCTGAATGTAGATTGTAGTGTCAGGTCTGAATGGGGATTGCTGTGTCAGGTCTGAATGTGGATTGTAGTGTCAGGTCTGAATGGGGATTGCTGTGTCAGGTCTGAATGTGGATTGTTGTATCAGGTCTGAATGTGGATTGTTGTATCAGGTCTGAATGTGGATTGTTGTATCAGGTCTGATTGATTCAGTGCAGTTCTCTGTAGCATCCAGACACAGGTTGCTGCTGCTGCAGGCTACAGCAGAACAAAACTAGCTTTCATATAGCCCCAGGAAGAATCTCTCTCCTTATCGGTAGTGTGTCCAGTGTATAGACATATCATCTCTGCACTGCAGTGTAAGTGAGTGACAGAATGGGACAGAGTAGGTGACATATCCTCAGTCTGGGTTTGGGCTGAGCTCTGCTGTGTGCTGGACGATCTCTAACCCTGTCACCCTCACTGAGCGTCTCTGGGAGATAGCTAGCCTAGCTATCCATGACGCTAATTCAATAAGGTTCCCAGTTAGCAGCACAGGCTGGTTGTCATGGAGCAGGACTACATTTGAGACTACTTTCTGCCTTTCTGCCTCCGAGTGGAAGTGGTGATTCTGCAGGACTGTTTTCTGTAGTGTGAGCCAGGTAGTGCTGGGGGACGGAAGGTGGAGAGAGGAAAATGCTGACTCACTCCCGCTCTGCTCTACAGTCTTGGTCCATCTCCAACTTAGTCTGCTTCAGTTAGGAAAAGTGGAGGACATGTCCCGGTTGTATTCCCCTTTGTTAAACGATACACTATTCCTCTGTGTTAAATTATATACTATTCCCCTTTGTTACATTATACACTATTCCCCTGCGTAATATTATGCACTATTCCCCTGTGTTACATTATACACTATTCCCCTGTGTTACATTATGCACTATTCCCCTGTGTTACATTATGCACTATTCCCCAGTGTTACATTATACACTATTCCCCTGTGTTACATTATACACTATTCTCCTGTGTTACATTATGCACTATTCCCCTGTGTTATATTATGCACTATTCTCCTGTGTTACATTATGCACTATTCCCCAGTGTTACATTATACACTATTCCCCTGTGTTACATTATGCACTATTCCCCTGTGTTACATTATGCACTATTCCCCTTCGTTACATTATGCACTATTCCCCTGTGTTACATTATACACTATTCCCCTTCGTTACATTATGCACTATTCCCCTGTGTTACATTATGCACGATTCCCCTTCGTTACATTATGCACTATTCCCCTGTGTTACATTATGCACTATTCCCCTGTGTTACATTATGCACTATTCCCCTGTGTTACATTATGCACTATTCCCCAGTGTTACATTATGCACTATTCCTCTGTGTTACATTATACACGATTCCCCTTCGTTACATTATGCACTATTCCCCTGTGTTACATTATGCACTATTCCTCTGTGTTACATTATACAATATTCCCCTTCGTTACATTATGCACTATTCCCCTGTGTTACATTATGCACTATTCCCCTTTGTTACATTATGCACTATTCCCCAGTGTTACATTATACACTATTCCCCTTCATTACATTATGCACTATTCCCCTGTGTTACATTATGCACTATTCCCCTGTGTTACATTATGCACTATTCCCCTGCGTTACATTATGCACTATTCCCCTGTGTTACATTATGCACTACTCCTCTGTGTTACATTATACACGATTCCCCTTCGTTACATTATGCACTATTCCCCTGTGTTACATTATGCACTATTCCCCTTTGTTACATTATGCACTATTCCCCAGTGTTACATTATGCACTATTCCCCTGTGTTACATTATGCACTATTCCCCTTCGTTACATTATGCACTATTCCCCTGTGTTACATTATGCACTATTCCCCTTTGTTACATTATGCACTATTCCCCAGTGTTACATTATACACTATTCCCCTTCGTTACATTATGCACTATTCCCCTTTGTTACATTATGCACTATTCCCCAGTGTTACATTATACACTATTCCCCTTCGTTACATTATGCACTATTCCCCTGTGTTACATTATGCACTATTCCCCTGTGTTACATTATGCACTATTCCCCTGTGTTACATTATGCACTATTCCCCTGTGTTACATTATGCACTATTCCCCTGTGTTACATTATACACTATTCCCCTTCGTTACATTATGCACTATTTCCCTGTGTTACATTATGCACTATTCCCCTGTGTTACATTATGCACTATTCCTCTGTGTTACATTATACACTATTCCCCTTCGTTACATTATGCACTATTCCCCTGTGTTACATTATGCACTATTCCCCTGTGTTACATTATGCACTATTCCCCTGTGTTACATTATGCACTATTCCCCTGCGTTACATTATGCACTATTCCCCTGTGTTACATTATGCACTATTCCTCTGTGTTACATTATACACGATTCCCCTTCGTTACATTATGCACTATTCCCCTATGTTACATTATGCACTATTCCCCTTTGTTACATTATGCACTATTCCCCAGTGTTACATTATGCACTATTCCCCAGTGTTACATTATACACTATTCCCCTGTGTTACATTATACACTATTCTCCTGTGTTACATTATGCACTATTCCACTGTGTTATATTATGCACTATTCTCCTGTGTTACATTATGCACTATTCCCCAGTGTTACATTATACACTATTCCCCTGTGTTACATTATGCACTATTCCCCTGTGTTACATTATGCACTATTCCCCTTCGTTACATTATGCACTATTCCCCTGTGTTACATTATACACTATTCCCCTTCGTTACATTATGCACTATTCCCCTGTGTTACATTATGCACGATTCCCCTTCGTTACATTATGCACTATTCCCCTGCGTTACATTATGCACTATTCCCCTGTGTTACATTATGCACTATTCCCCTGTGTTACATTATGCACTATTCCCCTGTGTTACATTATGCACTATTCCCCAGTGTTACATTATGCACTATTCCTCTGTGTTACATTATACACGATTCCCCTTCATTACATTATGCACTATTCCCCTGTGTTACATTATGCACTATTCCTCTGTGTTACATTATACAATATTCCCCTTCGTTACATTATGCACTATTCCCCTGTGTTACATTATGCACTATTCCCCTTTGTTACATAATGCACTATTCCCCAGTGTTACATTATACACTATTCCCCTTCATTACATTATGCACTATTCCCCTGTGTTACATTATGCACTATTCCCCTGTGTTACATTATGCACTATTCCCCTGCGTTACATTATGCACTATTCCCCTGTGTTACATTATGCACTATTCCTCTGTGTTACATTATACACGATTCCCCTTCGTTACATTATGCACTATTCCCCTGTGTTACATTATGCACTATTCCCCTTTGTTACATTATGCACTATTCCCCAGTGTTACATTATGCACTATTCCCCTGTGTTACATTATGCACTATTCCCCTTCGTTACATTATGCACTATTCCCCTGTGTTACATTATGCACTATTCCCCTTTGTTACATTATGCACTATTCCCCAGTGTTACATTATACACTATTCCCCTTCGTTACATTATGCACTATTCCCCTTTGTTACATTATGCACTATTCCCCAGTGTTACATTATACACTATTCCCCTTCGTTACATTATGCACTATTCCCCTGTGTTACATTATGCACTATTCCCCTGTGTTACATTATGCACTATTCCCCTGTGTTACATTATGCACTATTCCCCTGTGTTACATTATGCACTATTCCCCTGTGTTACATTATACACTATTCCCCTTCGTTACATTATGCACTATTTCCCTGTGTTACATTATGCACTATTCCCCTGTGTTACATTATGCACTATTCCCCTGTGTTACATTATACACTATTCCCCTTTGTTACATTATGCACTATTCCCCTGTGTTACATTATGCACTATTCCCTGTGTTACATTATGCACTATTCCCTGTGTTACATTATGCACTATTCCCCTGCGTTACATTATGCACTATTCCCCTGTGTTACATTATGCACTATTCCTCTGTGTTACATTATACACGATTCCCCTTCGTTACATTATGCACTATTCCCCTATGTTACATTATGCACTATTCCCCTTTGTTACATTATGCACTATTCCCCAGTGTTACATTATGCACTATTCCCCTGTGTTACATTATGCACTATTCCCCTGTGTTACATTATGCACTATTCCCCTTTGTTACATTATGCACTATTCCCCAGTGTTACATTATACACTATTCCCCAGTGTTACATTATGCACTATTCCCCTTTGTTACATTATGCACTATTCCCCAGTGTTACATTATACACTATTCCCCTTGTTACATTATGCACTATTCCCCTGTGTTACATTATGCACTATTCCCCTGTGTTACATTATGCACTATTCCCCTGTGTTACATTATGCACTATTCCCCTGTGTTACATTATGCACTATTCCCCTGTGTTACATTATACACTATTCCCCTTCGTTACATTATGCACTATTCCCCTGTGTTACATTATGCACTATTCCCCTGTGTTACATTATGCACTATTCCCCTGTGTTACATTATGCACTATTCCCCTGTGTTACATTATGCACTATTCCCCTGTGTTACATTATGCACTATTCCCCTGTGTTACATTATACACTATTCCCCTTCGTTACATTATGCACTATTCCCCTTCGTTACATTATGCACTATTCCCCTGTGTTACATTATGCACTATTCCCCTTCGTTACATTATGCACTATTCCCCTGTGTTACATTATGCACTATTCCCCTGTGCCTGATTAAGTAATATCACGCTCCGATGGGAAACAGTGATTCAGTGAAGGTGTTGATGGCTGCAGATAATGAGTGATGTGACACTGCCACTGGGCTCAGGAGGGACTGAGGTGTGTTTTTCTTTTGAGCCTCAGGGACTGTTGCCGTGTGCACTTTGGGATATATTGAATGTCTGGGTGGCCTGGCACACGTTACCCAAACAACTGCTAATGTGCTATCACCATTGCCATTTCTATCTGTCCTAGAAGTCATGGGAAGTTACTTATTTCAAAGCTACGAGGCATTGGGCTGTGGTCTGACGTTGTCCTGACATTGCCATCATGTTGTTCTAATGTTATTCCAATGTTGTTCTAAACTATTTCTTTCTCTGTGTTCTTCTCCAGTCGGACAGCAACACCAGCTTCCTGCGAGCGGCGAGGGCGGGGAAC